>NW_016107640.1:1475063-1515610 GCF_001604975.1 Cebus imitator | reverse complement strand
ACAGGTTAGCAACAACGACAAAAAAAAAAAAAAAAAAAAAAAAAAAAAAAAAAAAAAAAAAAAAAAAAAAAAAAAAAAATCGTGATATCAGTGTATACTTCTACCCACAGTGTGTATGGCTGAAAACAGAGGAATCGGTTGAAAATCTGTTTAAATACCAGTTCAAGTGGACTAAACACTTGAACAGACATTTCACAAAAGAGAATACCAAAGTGGTCAATAAATAGTCATCATAGAAATAAATGCAAATTGGACCCACAGTGAGACATCATAACACACTAATCAGAAAGGCTTTTTTTTTTTTTTTATAGAGACAGGGTCTCGCTATGTTGCCCAGGCTGGGGTGCAGTGTCTATTCACAGGCACGATCCCCCTACTGATCAGCACGGGAGTTTTGACCTGCTCCGTTTCCGACCTGGGCCGATTCACCCCTCCTTAGGCAACCTGGTGGTCCCCTGCTCCCAGGAGGTCACCATATTGATGCCGAACTTAGTGCAGACACCCGATCAGCTTAGCGCACTACAGCCCAGAACTCCTAGGCTCAAGCGATCCTCCCACCTCAGCCTCCTGAGTAGCTGGGACTACAGGCACGCGCCACCGCGCCTGGCAGAAAGGCTATTTTTTAAACTGACCACAAAAACTGGCCTGTTTTTTAATTTTTAAATTTTATTTATTTATATAGAGATGGAGTCTTACTATGTTGCTATGGAGGAATAAACAGGTGCTATGGCTCACGCCTATAATCCCAGCACTTTGGGAGGCCAAGGTGGGTGGATCACCTGAAGTCAGGAGTTCAACACCAGCCTGGCCAAGATGGTGAAATCCTATCTCTACTAAAAATACAAAAATGAGCTGGGCACAGTGGCAGGTGCCTGTAATCTCAGCTACTCGAGAGGCTGAGGAAGGAGAATTGCTTGAACCCCAGAGGTGGAGGTTGAAGTGAGCCGAGATTGGGCCACTGTACTCCAGCCTGGGTGACAGAGTGAGACTCCATCTTGAAAAAAAAAAATTAAATTTGAACTCCATTGAACATGGACACAAAGAGTGGCCACCAAGTCCCGGAACAGGTTGTGTGAGCCCGTTGAGTCATTCATCCAGCACTGTTTCAGAGAAATCTCTATTTCAATCTGTTCCTGTTGTTATTGAAAAACAACAGACAATAGCAAAAACAAGTTGACTTTTTGTATTCCTTGAGCCAAGTTGCAAAGGGCCCTCCTGATTGGGCTTCATGCCAAACAACTTGTTACGGAAAGAGCTAGAATCCCAGGCTGCACTGAAGCTTCATAAGACCTCTCCTCTTCTGTGCAGGGACAAGTGGCTGACTCAGGAGCCCAGACTGTTGCTTCCCAGTCTGGTGATGAATCCTCCATAGTCTGGTGAGTGTAAATATATATATATATATATATATATATATATATATATATATATACACACACACACACACACATATATATATATAAACATATATATGTATATATCTTACCCCTTCTTCTCTTTCCATTACAATTTGCTTATTATGTCATTTGCTTATTGTATCTGCATTGCCATTTAGATGGGATAAAGTTGTTTACCCTTGAAAGCATTATGTGTGCCTTCTCCCCTTGCAGGTATCCCACACAGAATAGTCGCCCAGGTTGGTCTTGAACTCATGGACTCAAGTGATCCTCCTTCCTCAGCCTCTCAAGTAATTGGGATTATAGGCATACACCACTGTGCCTGTATTGTTGTTGTTTGCGTTTGTTTTTCTCAAATCCAGTCTGATAATCTCTGCCTTTTTTTTGGAGTGTGTAGTCCATTTGCATTTAATATAGTCATTGATATAGTTGGATCTGTGTCTGCCTTTTGTTGTTTTCTATATAGCACATGTATTTTTCTTCCTCTGTTTTCCCTTTCCTGAATTTTTTGGTGATAGTTTTTTTTTTTTTAAGTGCATAAATTTCCCCCCTTAAAAAAAACTCTCTTTCTTGAGTTAATTTGCCAGTGATTCTCTAGGGATTAAAATATACATCTTATCATAGATACTTCAGCTTAATATTGTATTACTTTCCTAAGGCTGCTGTAGCAAAGTACTACAAATCAGGTGGCTTAACACAACAATTTGCTCTCTCACAGTTCTGAGATCACTGTTGTAATTTCTGGTCAGGAGGATTTACTGCCCACTTCTCCAAATCAAGTGACTCCCCTCCAGCAGCAAAGCTGTCAGTTTTCACAGGTTGCCCCACCCTGCTAGAACCACCATGCTATTCAATGTAGAGGAGGGAAGGATGTTTGGAGCAGCCCCAGGCAAGATTACCAGATTCCCACTGTTTATTTGTAGAGTTCAGTGGTTTTCATAAGTAACTGTCATTAACTTATTGTATGCTGCTTGTCAATTTATGGAGTCCTAAAGTTATTGTTTTGTTTTTGCAGTGTTGTCTTTGCCTTTTTGAGGAAAGAATTTGCTGAGCTCCTTAGTCCATTTTAAAACATTTTCATCATCTCAAAAACGAAATCCCATGCCCTTTAGCTATCATTTTCTATCCCTTCTTTACTCACCAATCCTCCTAGCCCTAAGCAACCACTAATCTACTATATGTCTCTCTGAATTTTCCTATTTTGGACACTTTATGTAAATCAAGTCATATAGCATGTGGTCTTTTGTGACTGACTTCTTTCACATAGCTTAATGTTTTCAAGGTTCATCCATGTTGTAGAATGGGTTAGTACTTGTTGCCTTTTCATGGCTGAGTAACATTCCATTGTATTAATCAATTAATGGATATTTGAGTTGTTCCTGTTGAAAAACAGGTGATTTGAATGAAGAGACCTTCCAAGCAGACTTTGTGTGAGCAACATGGCTGTTTATTCACCTGGGTGCAGGTGGGCTAAGGCCAAAAAGGGCATTAGCAAAGGGCAGAGGGATAGGAGTTGGTTTTATAGGTTTGGGGTGGGCAGTGGAAAGTTACAGAGTAAGATCAGTTACAGAGGTGGGGGTAGGGGCAAGGAGTATATTATTATCACAAGTTAGTTACAATGGCGGGTGGGATAAGAGTATTATCATAATAACAGTTAAGATGGCAGGTTGGGTGAGGGGCTTGCCCCAGGAAGCTCCGCTGGGCAATTAGGGACAATGGCGAATGCAGGCAGAGGGTGGGAGACATCAGCTGAGGCAAGCAGGACTTCAGACTTTCAGGCTCCAGGCTTGTAATATAGAGACCTGACGGTTCCCAACTTTTGGCAATTATGAGTAATGCTGCTATAAACATTTATGTACAAGTTTTTGTATGGACATATATGTCTTCATTTCTCTTGGGTATTTCCAGGAGTGAAATTGCTGGGTCACAGGGTAACTCTATTCTTTAACTATTAAGGGGAACTACCAGACTGTTTTCCAAAGAGGCTGCACCATTTTACATCCTTACCAGCAATGCCTGACAGTTCCGATTTCTCCACATCCTTGCCAATCCATGTTATTACCTGACTTTTTGATTCTAGGCATTTTAGTGGGTGTGAAGTAGTATCTCGTTGTGGTTTTCATATGCATTTCCCTCATGTCAGGCATCTGAATCTTTTTCTTTTTTTGAGGTGGAGTCTAGCTCTGTCTCCAGGCTGGAGTGCAATGGCTCAATCTTGGCTCACTGCAACCTCCACCTCCCGGGTTCAAGTGACTCTCCTGCCTCAGCCTCCTGAGTAGCTGGGACTACAGTTGTGTGCCACCATGCCTAGCTAATTTTTGTATTTTTAGTAGAGATGGGGTTTTGGTTTTACCATGTTGGCTGGATTGGTCTCAATCTCTTGACTTCGTGATCTGCCTATCTTGGCCTCCCAAAGTGCTGGGATTACAGGCGTGAGCCACCAGGCCCAGCTGCATCTGCAACTTTTTATGTGCTTTTGTATATCTTCTCTGGAGAAATGTCTAGTTAGATCCTTTGTTTATTTTTAAATTAAGTTGCCTTTATTATTAATAAAATTATTTATATATTCGAGATACAACTCCATTATCAGATATATGATTTGCAAATATTTCTTCCTATTACACAGTTGCCTTTTCATTTTCTCAACAGTGTTCACTGAAGCACAAAATTTTCAATTGTGATGTTCAGTTTTTTTTTCCTTTGTTATTTGTGCTTTAGATGTCATATCTAAGAATCCCTTGTCAATCGAAGGTCAAGAAGATTTACCCTTTTGTTTTCTTCTAAGTTTTATAGTTTTAGCTTTTACATTTAGGCCCGTGACCTATTTTGAGTTTTTGTTTATTTGTTTGAGACAAGGTCTCTCTCTCTGTTATCCAGGTTGGAGCGCAGTGGTATGATCATAGCTCACTGCAGCCTCAAATTCCTGGGCTCAAGTGATTCTCCCCGTTAGCCTCTGTAGTAGCTGGAACTTCAGGTGCATGCCACCATGCCCAGAAAATTTTTTTTTTTGTAGAGATGGAGTCACTATGTTGCTGAGGCTAGTCTTAAATTCCTGGCCTCAAGTGATCCTCCCACCTTGGCCTCCCAAAGCACTAGGATCATAGATGTGAGCCACTGCATCCAGCTGAGTTTTGTTTTTTTTTTATATATGGTATGAGGTAAAGGCCTAATGTGATTATTTTGTGTTAGCTATTCAATTGCGTCAACATTATTGTTGAAAAGACTATTCTTTCCTCCATCAAATGGTTACAGCACCCTTGTTGAAAATCAACTGATCATAAACACATAGGTCTATTTCCCTACTCTTAGTTATATTCCACTGAGTCTATCCTTACTTCAGCACCACATGGTCTAATTTGCTGTTGCTTTGTAATAAGCCTCGAAATTAGGAAGTTAGAGTCATCCAACTGCGTTACTATTTTTCAAGAGTGTTTTGGCTATTTGGTGTACCTTGCAATTCCACTGGAATGTTAGAATCGCCTTGTAGACAACGTATAGTTGGATCTTGTTTTTTGATCTACTCTGACAATCTCTGCCTGTTAATATGTGTACTTAGACCATGAACATTTACACTGACTACTGATACAGTTGGATTAATATCTACCATATTTGTTACTGTTCTATTTCTTGCCCTTGGTCTTGTTTCTATTTTTTTGTCTTCCACTCTTTTTTTCTGCCACTTGTGGTTTTAATTGAGCATTTAATGTGATTCAATTTTTTTCTCTTCTTAGCACATTAATTATAGTTCTATTTTTACTTTTTATAGTGGTTGCCCTAGCCTTTGCAATACACACTGATAACCAACCCATGCCCATCTTCACAGAACATGCTATCATTTCACAGGTAGTACAAATACTTATAATAAGAAAAGATTCCCTTTCCTCTCTCCCGTTCTCTGTATTGTCATTCATCAAATGTATTTTTTAATCATAGTTTCCTTTAGTTCCTTGAACATATTTATCATGGTTACTCTGAAATCTTTGTTAAATCTAACATCTTGTTATTCTTATAGGCAGTTTCTGTTGCCTGATTTTTTTTTTCTGCTTATAAGTCATACGTTCCTGTTTCTTTGCATGTCTTGTAATTTTTTGGTGATAATCCAAGTATTTCTGATAATATATTGTAGTAGCTCTGCCTACTGGTCCTTGTTATTTATTGTAAATAAACTGGGCTTGTTTATGCTTTAGTGACCAGCTGGCTTATTTTAATAAGATCTATTTGTCCCTCCCCACTCATCCCAGCGCTGCACACAATTCATGTCCCTTTCTCTCTCATTCAGAAGGCATTACTGTAGACATGCGTTGCTTTCATTTCCCCTGCTAACTATACCCTGTCGGTCCTCTGGAGAACTCCCACTACCACCTCATCAATCCTGTGTTTTCTGTGAAGATGACCCAATTTCTAGTTTCAGTGGGGGGTGTGTCAGGCTAGGACAGTCAGAGCACTCTACTCCCCTGGACACAGTGACTATTCTGGGAATGGAAGTAGAACTCAAGCCAATGAGACTCCATCCTGAAATGTCACTGAGAATACTGAAGGCAGAGCCACAGAATGAAGCAAAACACTACTGAGAGCCATCTTTGTCACTTGGGGGAGAACCTAAGAATGAAACCACAGTAAGAAAAGGAGACCCTGATGTCAAATGTTTGGGCACCTGGATATATCTCCGAATTTTAGTTATGTTTAGGTAATACATTTCCTTCTTAGTTGGGTCAGTTTGAGTTTGATTTTTGTCATATGCCCCAAAAAGAATCCTAATGATCATACAAAAATGCAATTGGCCAAGGGTGATTTTATTATGGGGAAGTAATCTTTTTTTTTTTTTTTTTTTTTTTTTGAGACGGAGTTTCGCTCTTGTTGCCCAGGCTGGAGTGCAATGGCGCGATCTCGGCTCACCGCAACCTCCGCCTCCTGGGTTCAGGCAATTCTCCTGCCTCAGCCTCCCGAGTAGCTGGGATTACAGGCATGCGCCACCATGCCCAGCTGATTTTTTGTATTGTTAGTAGAGACGGGGTTTCCCCATGTTGACCAGGATGGTCTCGATCTCTTGACCTCGTGATTCACCGGCCTCGGCCTCCCACAGTGCTGGGATTACAGGCGTGAGCCATCGCGCCCGGCCCGGGAAATAATCTTGACTGAGTTCCAATTTATTTAGAAAAAGAAACTGTTGGCCAGGCATGGTGGCTCATGCCTATAATCCCAGCACTTTGGGAGGCCAAGGTGGGCAGATCACGAGGTCAAGAGATTGAGACCATCCTGGCCAACATGGTAAAACCCCATCTCTACAAAATAAAAAATTTAGCTGGGCGTGGTGTGCGTGCCTGTAGTCCCAGCTACTGGGGAGCCTGAGGCAGGAGAATCACTTGAATCTGGGAGGTGGAGGTTGCTGAGATCATGCCACTGCACTCCAGCCTAGCAACAGGGCGAGACTTTGTCTCAAAAAAAGAAAAAGAAATTGTTTGCAAATTTTGACATTTTATTATTTGTAACATACTGGTGTTCTACTAAAGTTCACGGGGCCAGTGACTGAATTTAATTTGGAAGCTGCTATATTTCAAGGGCCTTTTATGGTGTACAGAAAAGAGCTTAATAAGTGAGTTGAATGCATGTGTTATGGAAGTAGGAAGTGTATAATCTACATGAAAACCATGTACAGTCATGTATTACTAACAAAAGGGATATGCTCTGAGAAATGCACCATTAGGCAATTTCATCATGGTGCAAATATCAAAGTGTACTTACCCAAACCCAGATGGTATAGCCAACTATACAACTTGGCTATATGGTATAGCTTATTGCTCCCAGGCTATAAACCTGTATAGAACATCACTGTACTGCAAACTGCAGGCAATGTTAAGTACCCATTTATCTAAACATAGAAAAGATAACAGTAAAAATACAGTATTATAATCTTGTGGGACCACTGTCATATACACGCTCCATCATTGACCCAAAATGTTATGTGGTACATAATGATACTCATTTCTCTTTATTGTAAATAAAGATGAGACTAATTCTATCACAGATCTGAATAACTGCTCTGTTTCCCTACACAAAAAAGCACATCTGCATACTTCTTTGATCTATGTCCTATGCCAAAAAATGTCTACTCTCCCACTATATTAAAAATGGAAGTTTTGACACAAATGACATCCTCAGTCTTTTGAAACTCTAAGTAGATTATGTATATCAAATTCCCCTTGGTTATGGCTATTTCTTTGTCAGAGAATTCCAGTATATTTAGGCACGACTTCCCCTTGAAGAAAAGACGCTACCTTTTCCTTAACTGTTTTTGTTTGCTTGTTTAAGTGTTTGGCAGTTCTTCAAGTTGTTCAGTATGGGAGGGGAACTCGTCAACTTTTAAATTTCCAAGGCTTCTTAGAACATTCTCATGGGGAGAGGTTGTATTTAAATTTACCAGTCTTCAGGAAAACAATTTGTTTTCTTTTAAAACATGCAGTGGATTTATTTATAAGACGCTGACAAAAAGTCTTTATATCTATATCTTTATTTAAACAAGTTTCTATAATAGCTAGGAGAATACAGCATTAATGACACACATTTACTAAGCACAACATTGGACAACTACAAATTTAGAGCATAAATGTAATTCTGATATTGTTTTGGTTTTTATCTTAGCACTAGGTATATCTAGTGAAAACCCATGTTTCAAAGGCTTTTGTTGATATGAGGTGAATTATTAACTTATTTTTAAAAATTGCACGTGAGATATGCTGGAATGGGGTCTAGAGTCTAGAGTTAGTTGATAATGACTTTCATGTCTCAGTATTTCTGCTTCCTTTTTAATGGGTAATGTTTCACCTAAGAACTTGCAAAAAATTGTATCAAAGTTTTCTATGCAGATCAAAGTAGAATTCCTTTTCCAGACCTAACAAGGAAAAATATTTGAAAACTGAAATGTTCAATTTCCTTATAGTTAAAAGCCTTGTCCATTTCATAGTAAATTAATAAAGTTAACAATTAAAATACAATATGTTAAATGGCATGAGATCATTTCTGCACAACACTGTTAGAGCAATTTAAATTTTCCAAAGACACAAAAAAGTCAATTTTACTGCAGGATCCCACAAAAATACATAATTAGGAGTCATAAATTACAACATATATATCCACATTTAAAGAAAAAATTCACCATTTGTTTGGAAAAAATAATGGCTCAAATGACTTAGGGGGCCTGAAATGTGGGCTAAAATTTTATAACATATGGTAACAATAAGATATTTGAAACTGTTGACTCTGAAAAATGCATAAAAATATACTGACCTGCCAAGCATTAAATTACATATACCAGTTTCAACTAAAAAACATTTTTCTTTCAAATATTTCAAGCATTACAATACTGAAGAAATGTTAGTCATATGAATCCAATAACACCCATTAAGTTACGCTAATGAACATTTTAGATAGACCAAATTACAAATAAAAAAAAAGTATAAAAAGCATTTTGGAAGATATTATACATAGTATTTTTCAGTTCCTGATTTATTGAGAAATCTACTGTAATTCAGGTTGGTTTATTTAATTTAGGGTAATACAGTGGATGAGAACGTATAGCACGCTTTCCTGTTTTTACTCAACCTTAAAAAACTTTGAAAAGAATGTCCACAAAATGTTTGAGTTCCACCCTTAACCTTTAGTGACAAAAGGTTAGTAGAAAGTAAGACATTTAAATATTATCAAGAATCTAACCTATCTCCAAAATTTCTTTCATATACATTTTCTTACTTGTGACACAGAGTCTCACTAACTTAGCAGCATTCTCTAAGCTGGCCTCCCACTGGCTCTGAGACTGTCACTGCCCCACAGTTCTCATTCCCACTTGGAAAGGAAAGAAGAGAAAATACAGGAGAAGGAGGGTCATGCAGGGTCAAGCCAGAAAAGGAGGAACAAGCCAGTTTTGACAGGGTCACACCCAGTCAAAACTCTCACAAAACCTTGAGAAACAGGGCAACATATCCCTTCCAGGCAAGATATCCTTTACAGAAGAAAAGTTCTGGAGAACTTAAGGCAGCTCTAGAAGGGAAGGGAGCAAGGGTTAAGGCGGCCCTCACAGCACAGCCTGAGAACAAATTACAATGCACTCATCCATGAACAGAGGCCACGGCGGTACAGAGCCTCTTCAACGCGCATGCGCATGGCACCCCTCCTAGCACCGTCAACACCTGCAGCACAGCATGCACACGCTGCGGGGCTCCCACACAGACTGACTTGTATATGGCCCGTCCTGTGAACAGCCCTCAGAAGGTACCCAGTGGCTTGGGCTCCGTGTGCTGAGGACCTAAATTGGGAAGGTGGCCTGTGGCTGTAGGCCTGTGCAGGCTGCGACGCTCACCTGGTAGTAGGGACACTGACGATGGTGTGGAGAGTAACTCTCCTCTTAACTTCACAGAGGCTTTTGCTGCTTCCTGTCTTTTTGGTTGAGACAGCCTGCTACCAACTAATCTCCAAACACAGAGTATTGCACCCTCCCAGAGAGCACTGATTCACGACAAAAGTCAAGCCTAGTTATGGCAAGTAACTGACAAAAAAGAAAACCACTTGGTGCTGAGCACTTGGTCTCCTTAAAACAAGTAACTTGGTACTCAGCACTTGCTCAGTTCCCACATGCCAGCTGCCAATTCTGATAAAAAAGCACCCCTTGTTGGCCTGGGGCATTCCACAGGTACCAAGAGGGCAGCAGCATGACCTCACAATGTTTTTAAATTCTCCTGACTCATAGGTGCCCATGCCACTGCTCTGTATGGGAAAGCGGGATGGCTGGAGGGCTGTGTGACATCAGGCAAGTCACTGACCCATCTCTATTCCCAAGCTATCATCGGCAAATGATTGTAGAAGCGACCCCATCCACCGTCCATGCTGCTGTGAGGATGAAACGAGGTAACAGAGGAAAGCGCTGCAGGAAAGCGTATCTGGACCCAGGTATTGTTTCTGCACTACTTTCAGCAGGATGCACTAGTTTTGGCTCTGTTTTATCATCAGCAGCTGACATTACCCAGAGGATCCGTGTTTACACCTGCTAAGGAACTCTATGAATTGGAGACACTGTGTGTGTGTGTGTGTGTGTGAGAGAGAGAGAGAGAGAGAGGGAGACAGACAGACAGAGAGCATTGTGTCAGGACTTCTCAGGATGATGGCAGGTGCCCATTTTCCTAGGGTTACCAGGAAAGTAATTTCTCACAACAACCACACGCTGAAATTCTAATAATATTTTCATAGCCTCTCCTAATATGTAGCTGTAACCTTACTAAAAGATTTGATCTATATTACACATAACTACTCACCCAGAAAAAGCCAACTCTAAACTATCCATTGAAATGAAGAAATAACAACAGCGCAAACCATCCAAAATGACACTAATCCCCAAATCTCCTGTCAGTTGGTTTTGGAATATGTTTTTGTGCTTCTGCACCTGATGAAAGAAGCATCAGGTATGTGGAAATTTTTTAAACTTCCAAAGGAATTAGAAGCTACACTTTGTGGATTTTATCCCATATTTATCTTCCCTCCTTTTAGAGTTACTCTAGGCAGATTAAAGCCTTAACCTGAGAAAAGCTGCAAGAAGGGAAATTACTTTTAATTTTTCAGCTTCAAGTTGTAAGAGTGTGAGTCTGTATGTAGTAAGGTGAGTGGGGAGAGGATTACTGAGACAAAAAACTGCTGTGACTTTTAAGGTCTCTTCCTTTGAATTCCCATTGTGTGTCACAGAGGAATTAAGAAAAAGTCAATGACTGGTCTTCTAAAGGAATGTATTGCAGAGAAGTGAGAACAACAAGAACTGTGCGAAGATTGGGCTGACGGTAAGCACCAGGAAGGCCAGTGGGGGCAACTGAAGACTGACTCCATCCACCTGCCATCAGTGCACAAACAGCAGGCAACAGGATAGACAGACGATTAAGTTGAGGGAAGGGGAAGAGTGAATGAGTAAGTGAAAGGCTGGCAGGGTGTGTCTGAAGCTGGGTAAGAAAGTGTGGATGACAGAAAGAAAGGACCTCAGAGAAAGCAGTCCTCAAACTGGCCCAAAGATCCCCATAGTTGGCAGAATCTTCCTGTACCTTCAAGAAAATGGTATACAGAGTCATTTACTGGGCCCTGGGGTTCCCTGGTTACAAGGTATTTTTGTGAATGACTAAAAATCTCCAGGCCACCAAGAGAGGTTAATTCAGACCCCCATCTGAGGCTCTGGGTAGACCTGGGAGGAAGTTGGAGTCCTGGAATAGCAGAACCTTTGTACCACCATCACTGAACAGGAGAAACCGCCAGGGCGGAGTGGGAGCTCTGGCTCCAGCACTTGAGAGGAGAAAGACCGGAGTTGGGAAAGAAAGGCTCACACCAGAGCCTTTTCTTCATGATGCTTCAGTACATGAGCTATCTGAGTAACAGAAAAGGCTGCATGGCAGTGACAGCTACGGTGTGACCTGGAAGACCTGAGAAGATTCAGGGTGCACGTGAGTCGTGCTACACAGGATGAAGCTAGGGGAGGTCTGGGAGCATTTCCAGGGCTGAGGTGGACAGCCTGTACCACGGTTGCATTTTCTTAGCAACTCCCCAACTTACAGCCTATCAATGCTGTTAGATTCTGATCCATTCAGTACAAACCAAATAGCTATGACTTAATTGTGCATTGAAACTGCATTGACAACCAGGAAAAACTGAGAGAATCTGATGCAATTGGTAGTGTTTCTGGTTGGTATTGCAAATAAATAAATGTATTCAAATTGAGTAAAGCAGTACATGATGTAATAAAAATTACTTAAACCAATTATAATACAAATATAGTAGGACCTTCTAAAAGCATGTCCACGAATCATGTATATTTAAGAAAGGCTATGGTTACACAAACTTGTGATTTTACATTTGATTAATCCTAAGGAATTGACAGGCACTACACACTGGTCTTTCCACCAGAGAATGAACTTACTGAGTAACTGCAGTTTTTTTCTCTAGAGTCTAAGGGCTGAGAAGAAAGAATTTTAAATGTGGAAGAGATGTTAAGAATCAATGTCCAACTCTCTTATTTTATAAACAAGAAAACTGAGGCCCACGTAAGTTAACAGACAGTATTTATCTTTTAATAACAATCTTTATCACTGATATGAAGCTATTTGACTTCTATAAATATTGCACATATTTTAATTAGATTTGTCATTTTTATAGACCATCTAACAGTTAAATTATATAATCTATGATTGTAATTCAGAACCAGAGTTTCTAATGAAAACTAATAATTTGCTTTTGTGCAACCTGAAGGATTTATTGTATAAGATTTCTAAGAAAAATGGTGAATAAGTTTTACTATAATTTCAGAATGAAAACTTATAGAATCTGGGTCTTAATGAACCAAATCCTCTGTAAAATTCAACAATCTTCTACTTCCTATATAAGTCTTCTTAAAGTATTTCTAATATTATGCTTTTAAAAGTATCTAGTGGCATCTGAGAACACTTACAGAAGTTGCAAAACCTTAAAAAACTGAATCATAATGTAATATTTATTATATACCTTATTTTCTTTTGCATAATCAAAGTTTCAAGACCTGAATCATTAACATTCTGACAATTCTTTCTAGATAATGAGATTAACTCTTTTTTTTTTTTTTTCTCTTTTTCTGAGGCAGAGTCTCGCTCTGTCACCCTAGCTGGAGTGTGGTGGTGTGATCTCACTGCAACCTCTGCTTCCCAGGTTCAATTGATTCTCGTGCCTCAGCCTCCCGAGTAGCTGGGATTACAGGCACATGCCACTATGCCCGGCTAATTTTTGTATTTTTAGTAGAGACGGGGTTTCGCCATGCTGGCCAGGCTGGTCTCGAACTCCTGACCTCAAGTGATCCGCCCACCTTGGCTTCCCAATGTGCTGGGATTAAAGGCATGAGCCACTGTGCCCAGCTGAGATTAATTCTTAACAAATTAACAAGAGAAAAAATCTGTCAAGGTTGAAAATGTGCACTGTACGAATCAGATCTGTTCAGACTTATTAAAAATAAGTCACTTCACAGAACACTGGACCCTGATGCAATATCCACACAAGGAAAATTAGTGAGCACATCAATGTAATACATCCTGAATAAATAATGACATCAACAATAGCCACTTTGTCTAATCCTACCCCTAAATGTCAAGCATTTTGTCATATTACTAAATGACTTTCCAGTGTCTACTACTTGTGCAGGTGAATCTGTAGGTATTTGCATATAATCCAGTTAAAACTGTGATCTGACTGAATTGTAAACAGAGTTGATAAGAGAAGCTTATTGTTGTGGGGCCTAATATCACTTACATTTTAAGAAGACAGTATATAGCAGCAATTTAAAATGCTCAGTAAACTATAGTACAAATGGACATCTATGCTATTTAGCAAACCAACATTCCTTTAATATCTCTATATCATAGTGATACAAATAAGGAAGTTACTTGACCAATTACATATTGCCAGTTTATTTCTTTGATCCAGTTTGACAGTATCAACATAACTGATTACTAAACTGATATGATATGTACTCAATGGAGACTTTTATTTCCATTCTCCTGTTTAGTGCAGAGGAGGTTCTTTGATGCCTTCCTAGCAGCTCACCTATAGAAGTTATGCTTTTTATACCATTCAAATGCAGTGCTAAAGATTTAAAATAAATGCTGCCAGCTGAAGACACATTTCTCTCCTCCTTTCCTTCCTCTCTCCCTTCCTTCCATCATTCACCTGTATGTAAACTCAGGGTACCTAGTTGGTCAAGGATGAGCGTTGCTATGAAGATAACACAGCACGAAAGAGCCTATCATTTTTTCCAAGGTGATGAAAGTATTCTAGGAAGATTTCCAGTTAATGACTTCTCATAGGGAGATAATCAGTACTTTCTCTTCAAAAACGTATTTTCAGTAGCTCACTGGAAATAATGGGTTCTTATTTCAGGCAAGAAATGTATTGTCAATGTTTGCCTGGACATCACTTTCAGACCCGTGAAATGAAGCCCAGGCCGAGGCTGGCTGGAATCTGGATGGTTTCTAGCGCAAGGGAAGATGGGTTGAAAGGAAAGGTGACAGGAAAGATGTGTTTAGCATCCATGAGCAGCTGGGGAGAGTCTTTCCTGTCTCGTAAACGCATCTGAGAAGATTAAGAAAAAAAAAATAAACAGAGCATCAGTTCTTTGAACCTAAAAGGTTTTTTTCTACTAAAATTTCTAGCCTCAAATTCTCAACTAATGAAGAATGTTTATCTTTGTTTTAAACTCACTTCATTTTCCCAATAAAATATTATCAAAAAAGTTAGTGCATTATAAAATAAGATAAAATATAACACATTATCCTTCAATAAATTACAAAATATCCATTCAAAAGACTGTGTTGCTGAATCAAAGAAAAAGATGGGAGCTCTTACCTGTATAGTACGAATGAATGATACAGAGACTCTTTCTTCAAACTCATTAACTGGGGTATACAAATTCAATACTTTGACAATCTGTGAGAAATGAAATGATCAAAGTTTTTGGCATATCAATACACACTGAGTACCTAAATCTGAAAAACTGAAAGGATCTGTGGGTATAGATTTCAGTTCTACTCAGGGATGGTCTGGAACCATAAGGAAGGAGAAGCTGGTCTGCTTATTTACCTTTGTTATTTGAATTTTTACAAAAGACTGTATCAAGGTAATGTTTGTGTAATAATGTAGGAAGCCGTATAAATTTAGAAGAATATTCGAACAGCGTTAAGAGAATAAAACATGAAAAATAAATGTCCCCACTCCCATCCTTCCAGTCTCCCAAAGTGGCAATTGTTAACTATGCACTGAACCTTCTAGCTGCTATTCATATTCTAGTTCATATTATTTTTATTCAAATGGGATTCCTTCCATTAATACCATTCTTCAACTTGTTTTCACCATAAAAAAATATGTTAGCTATATTAATATAATTATCTCTTTTGACTGTTTTTTTAATCATATTTTTTATAAAACATCATAAATAACACGAATAACAAAAGCCCCTAAAGAAATTACCAACTACTTAGAGAGTATGAAGTTATTTTTCAAAAAGTCCAATTATTTCTTTTGTAAAATGGTCATGTCTATTTAAAACAAAGACTTTTCTAATTAAAGTAAATCATTGTCTATATAAGGTAGACATTTCCATTTTCAAGGTATTGTCTAAAGCTGTGCTGTCCAATACAATAGTAGTCACTAGCCACAGGTGGCTATTTAAATAGCACAAAATGAAAATAATAGTTGAATGCAGGACAGTGCTGATCTATAGGAAAATAAATTAAGGACCAGAGAGAGATGAATTAGAAAGTGGGCACATTTATCAGGTCTGTGGGTGACAAAGTGAATCAGGGATCAGTCCCTCAGAGGCAAGTATTTGAATTTTAAAAAGTAGAACCACTTTGTTTACTAACATTTGCTAAATAAATAAATTGTAGGTCTGCCTTACTCTGTGAAATATGCTTAAAGTATATTTAAGGATTAAAGTATATTCTTTAGAAGTTGAATGACAGACAACTTCTATAAAGTTGGGCTTCCTCCAGTGTATTCTTACTTTCCACACTTGAAGAAACTGGGAGGAAATCTCAAGACCATTGTTCAATAGGATAGTTCTGCTTTATTTTTAGCAACAACTTATGCAAATATCAATTCAACATTAAGAAACTACAAATCTTGATTCTGATTATCTACTGAGCTTTTGTTTGTTTTTCTGAGATGGAGTCTTGCTCTGTCACCCAGGCTGGAATGTAGTGGCACAATCTCGGCTCACTGCAACCTCTGCCTCCTGGGTTCAAGCCATTCTCCTGTGTCAGCCTCCCAAGTAGCTGGGATTATAGGAACCTGCCACCACACCAGGCTAATTTTTGTATTTTTGTAGAGACAGGATTTAACCATGTTGGCCAGGCTGGTCTTGAACTCCTGACCTCAGGTGATCTGCCCGCCTTGGCCTTCCAAAGTGCTGGGATTACAGGTGTGAGCCACCACATCTGGCCTACTGATTGAGTTTTAATTGTATTGGGCAAAACTGAAAATTTCATATGTTATAGGACATATGATAAACATTAAGAAAGTCTTCCTTTAGATATCTTACTATAGAATTTGCTAGAGTCTCTATGATAGAGTCACCTGGATACAACTCTGTCTTCCCTACTAAACTGTAAGCTCCTTGAAGGCAGAAATTTTTCCTTATTTATTGAGGCATCTTCCCCAGCAATAAATATGGTGCCTTCAGATGGAGGTTCAATTACACTTGTTGAAGTAACAACTATCTGTCTTTAAAAAAAAAAGTGATTATTTGATAATCCACTCAATTATCAAATAATATGGAAAGCTATTTTATGGAATATAAGCTGCATAGACTGTATACTCCATGAGAGCAGAGACTTTGCTTTGTCTATGTATCCCAGTGCCTTCAATGTTATATAGAACACTGTAAGCACTCAGCAAATACTTGCTGAATACTGAACACATTTAACTGTAATTACCACTGAAATGCATTAATTTCTGGCAAAATCTCCTTGCTTTAAGATTGGTACAGGCATATCTTCTTGGACAGAGATGAAGGCAGCTCAGAGATACAAGCAATAAGTAGAAAACTTTTTTACTTCCCTAAAGATCATCTTTGATGAATGTGAAATTATTTCATAACAGAGAGAATTGCTCTACCTGGGCAGTAGTTAAAGCATTGCACATAGAACAAATGGCTTCTGCATCATCATCTGTTTTCTTTTTCACTTGCAAAAGTTGAGCAGCCTGAATGAGAGGTTCCAGGGTTTCTTTAGCCCCACTGTTCATCAGATTCTTGTCACGCAGCCATTCTTCCAGTTGACTGACATTGTACCTATGAAAAGAAAAAAAAAGAGAGATACAGAGAATGCAAATTTGCTGAATATTGTCAAAATGTCTTAATTTTGGTGTGTGTGGCCTTGTCAGGATTTCTGTTAAAATGACAGGCAGTATTTTTGTTCAATTTTCTTAAATCTCATCAGCTGTGCTTAAAAATTTATTATAGTCATGAGGATTATAATCATCATTATATAAGATTAAATGACAAGACAATGTAATTCTCTTTACTGGAAGATGGATATAAAGTCATTATGGCAAAAGTTATTAGACTTGCTAATAAACAAAATAGAATACTTAATGTAGCTCTGCCAGAAAACACTTTGTAGCTTCTCTCACAATTTCAGAGCTGGGTTACCGTTGCAGGATGAGACTTGATAATCCTTGAAGTACTTTCTCTTAAGGCAAACTCCAAATCAGGTAACTGAATAACTAGAAGCCCCAACATATACCTGTGCTCAGGCCTTAAGGGAAGAGCCTAGGAGATGAAGACAGTGGCCCAAGAAAGCTGCAGGGTGAAGGAAGAGAGGGCCCTTGGAAGAGACAAAGACTCAAAATGGGGACAGAGACAAACTACAGACACTGAGATTTCACAAAGTAGCCAACCAGTGGCAGCGGTCCTAAGACTAAGGTCAATGGGCACACAGTCAGCACTTAGCAACCAGGCAAATAGGATCCAGCATAATATTATGACAGGTGGCTCCACATTCCACGTAGAGCTTATGGAGAAATATGTTCTACTATCTAAGAGGAAGGCATTATTGTCTTTAAATTCACCACAATTCAATGTGAGTCAGGATGGAAAATTTGAAAAGAACATTAATCCTGAGATTGAGTTCCTACTAAAATTTTCATAGGAGAAATCATTTTTCCCACCTCTTGGTGAATATTCTAGCTATTTTAAAATAAAAAATTTGTGGCCAGGCGTGGTGGCTCACGCCTGTAATTCCAGCACTTTAGGAGGCTGAGGCAGGTGGATCAGCTGAGGTCAGGAGTTCAAGACCACCCTGGCCAACATGGTAAAACTCTGTCTCTACCAAAAATACAAAAATTAGCCAGGCGTGGTGGTGCATGCTTGTAATCCCAGCTACTCAGGAGGCTAAGGCAGGAGAATCTCTTGAACCTGGAGGCAGAGGTTGCAGTGAGCTGAGATTGTGCCACTGCACCCCAGCCTGGGCAACAAGAGCAAAACTCTGCCTCAAAAATAAATAAATATTAAAAAGTAAAAAAATTTGCAAAAGAATGAATTATATTACAATAATGAGGTTATGCTAAGGAGTATTGGGCATAAACTTAAGTTCAGCTTTTCTTAAATACAGAGGGAGGATATTTTAAGAATTAGTAAAATACCTATTAGACCTGTTCTTTTTGCCATAGGTACAAAAAGCTATCTTTCCAAAAATATATTTCTAAGAGCAATCAAACATTAGAAATCTTCATTATAATTTAGTAATTTCTTATTGCATAATTAAAACACACACATTAGGAGAGGAAGCAGCTATCTCATCTTTGTGTATTTTTGCATTATCTCTTTACTTCCCCAAAGAAGCAACCTTCACAGTGGAGTAGGGTTTCCTATCAAGAATGTGAAGAACCTGTTGGCAGGGTACAGACAGGAAGCAATAATGAGATCTAGAGAAATCCAGCCAGACAAGGGAAAGTGGGTCCATGCCAGTTCCTCCCTTGCTGCTTGGCTGCATGGCCCCAGACATCAGGTACAAAGACCAAAAACAAGTCATTAGCTCTCCACAACCCTGGCAGGCCAGCCAGGCAGCAAAAAGAAGCTGTTGCAGGTGTTGGTATTTGCTCACCTGATCTGCATGCCTTTACTCCAGGAGCACATGTCCTTCCGCAGGAGTAGGTTGTTCAGGGTGATGGCCCCCACAATATAGAACATCTGCTTGACCACCTGCTTGATCAGTTCAGGGTCCATGCCGTGCTGGCACATGACTGAGTGGAAGGAGTTGAGCTGCCGGAGGATGGAGTCCAGCGTGTAAGTTCCCTCGTCGGCAATACTGGAGGTTCGCTTTCTCAGCCCTGTGGGCTTCACCCCAGACACGCCCTGAATCGTTTCATGTTCCAGCATGCCTGAGACTGCAGGAGTATTTCAGTTGTTAGAGGTGAAGATGTGGAAGGAAACCTTTCATGTGCACATAACCATGTGCACAAACACACACACATTCAACTTTGGAAAACTGGCCGAGGTGGGTGGATCACTGGTGGCCAGAAATTCGAGACCAGCCTGGCCAACATAAGGAAATCCCCATCTCTATTAAAAGTACAAAAATTAGCGAGGTGTGGTGGTATGCACCTGTAATCCCAGCTACGCAGGAGCTCAGCACCACTGAGCTCCAGGCTGGGTGACAGAGTGAGACTCCATCTCAAAAAAAAAAGATCTGGGTGCCAAAATAGTGGGAAAAGGAACTTCACTACAAAAGGGCTTCTGGATTTTAAACTTTACCGAAGGAATAATTATTTATTATTTATTTATTTTGAGACGGAGTCTTGCTGTGTCACCAGGCTGGAATGCAGTGGCGTGATCTCGGCTCACTGCAAACTCTGTCTCCTGTGTTTAAGTGATTCTCCTGTCTCAGCATCCCAAGTAGCTGGGACCACAGGTGAACGCCACCACACCTAGCTAATTTTTATATTTTTAGTAGAAACGGGGTTTCACCATGTTGGCCAGGATGAGGAATAATTCTTAAATGCAAAAATTTACTATGAATTTAAGTAAACTTAATGGTGTATTTTCTAAAATAAGAAGCATAAGAAGCAGTAGCCTTGTGATAGCACAATGGTATGTGTCTTTGGTGGGTTTTTGAGAGATGTACGTAGCAGTCAGGATTAAGATAAGCATTCTCCATGTTATCTGAGCCTCAGAGGCAAAAACAGTAAGAAAGGCAGGGCACTAATAATCATCTTGGAGAAGATGTGGGAGAGGGGAGTGGTATGGGGCTGGAGAGCTGGGCCCTTTCTTGTTCTGGGCTTCCCACAATAGCAGTGAGACCTTAGGCTAACCTCAGTCTCCCAGGATTCATCTTCTTACTGTGGCCCTGCTGCTTCCCTGTTGTGCTCTCTTAGCATTTGGCTTATGCCTCCCCTAGAATGTTTCTGAGATGTCCACTCCCTGACTGGGAGCCCCTTGAGAGCAAAGGCCATATCTGGTTCATCTTCCTACTTAACTGTGCTAAACACAGATTCCCTAGAACTGGTACATTTGTTGTTGCTGTTAAATGACTGGGAGATGGCGGTAATGATTTAGAGTGGGGCTTCTTCAAGGCAAATTTCTTATTTAGCCAGTAGAAACAGGCAAAGCAAAAGAAAGATTGGCTGAAGGTGACCTTCTTGGTATCTGTTACCGCCTACATTTTAGCCGACCTAAATTCATGACCTTTTAAGGGACAACTGAAGAAAACACTGCCATCTCCCATGACTTCTTCAACTTTTTATGTCTCAAATAGCTAGTTAACTGTGGCCTATGAAAGCAAAGGAAACACTATGAGTCCATAGATGGAAAATGAAATTGTGGAAATGTGGAAAATGCAAGGACCGGGAAAGAAAGCGTAGCTAGAAGTGGCCTTAAGAGCCTGCTGATAATTTGCTGGAAGGTAATAGTGTTTGGTAACTTAAAACAATTTTTTAAGATTCATGGATTAAACTGTATTTAAATATTAAACATTAAGGAAGGAAACCAGATATTACTGTTTCAGTCTTGTGGAAGGAGTGATTTTGATGCACCCCAGTCAACTACGGCTGGGTTTCTGGGATTCCTCAGCTAGGTTTGGCCCTGTATCTTACCACTTTAAGCTCCTCATATGAATACTTGCCCTGAAACATGTGCCACTGGTGGCTACTTACTGACAGGCACGAGTGATAGGCAGGCTGCGATGCCCAGTGGGGCCCTGGCCTTACCAATCATTGGCTGAAGGATGTTCTCTAACACCCGCACGAGCTGCTGGTAGATCTGAATGGCCAAGTCACTCAGCACCTGCCGATACTCAGCCAGGTCAAAATTGGTGAGGCAGTGTTCATTCTGGCGAGATGTGTTGTGCTTCATAAAGCCCTAGAGTCATAATGCAAAGTTAATGATACACGTGAAGTAACCTGTCTCTTCAGTTTAACCATCTCCAATCTGATCAGCATCTTAATGCTCTTTTCCCCTCTGTCCGAGGAGCTTCCCCACTACAATGCCAGGACTGACATTCTCAAATGCTGATGTGTGTTTGTTTGCTTCCATCATACCTGCTTCCACTTCTTACTAGCTTTTCAGTAATACCTACACTTGGCAACCTAGCATTTAAATCTTCCCAATGCAATGTCAATGAAATTAATTGGAGGAATTTAAATTAAAAAAAAAAACCAAAGTGAGCGTTTCACTTCTGAAACAGGAGGTTTACTGCCAAACACTAAATTATCTAAAGTACTAATCTCTTAACTTCAGTTCATTAAATATAGTCCTGTTCTTAAATACTATACCCAAAGGACACACATAATCTTGAAATAGCCCAATTTCTACAGAGACTGGTGAATACATACAAAAATTTCCCTTTGCTATATTTTGTGGTACCCATACCATGGTTTTCAGTCAGAGGTTAGAAGGGCATCTTTGGTGTTATCTGTTAAAATGGAACTGAATGGGCAGTTTAACACGTTGCTTGCCTGATGCTGCCTGATAAAGGATTCTCCCCACAGACAAGCATCTGCCTCCTTACCACCTACTTAATGACTGGTCCAAATATGGGGACTGACAGGACACAATCAGTCCCTCTGGGGGATTCTGGTCTGTCGGCCCCATCTTCTCAGGGACCAGGCCTTGTTCATCTCTGTGTCTCCCATCATCTGCCAGGACAGGCCTAGGCCTCTGGGTGCTTGGGAAGTGCTGCTGGGGACCTTCTCTGCTGCCCTCCTGGCAAAGGGATGGAAGGTACTGAGGGCAGTCAGTTAGGGTCATGGGACCTCAGCTGTGTCAGACTCAGACCCAGGATCCCATCTCTGCTCCTTGTGGCCAAGAGAACTTGGGCAAATCAATGAGCCCTAGTAAGCCTTGGCTTCCTCATCTATAAAACTGGGCTATAATTCCTACCTCACAGGGATGCTGTAAGAATCATGATAAATAACATCATGTGTAGTAAGTGCTGTCTAACACATACTAAACAGCCCTTAATAAATAGTCATTATTAATATTCTACATAGTTTTGAAATATTTGAAGTCTATCAAACAACAAATGAACACACCCCTACAAAAAAAAAAAAAAAAAACAGATATTTTTGGACAAATTGAAAGAGATGATCTTTGATCACCTTTTAATGTATTATTAAGCCAAAATTGATTAATTTCTTTAAATAGTTCACTATTCTGATATGAGCTCCTGAAATGCCCACTAAAACATATTGACAAAAAGTTTCACTTCTGGTAACTATTCACTGACCAATGCTTTATTTTTTTCTATGCTTTCTTATAATATAAAAAAGAAACTGTCATTCTCCAAATCACTGTTTCATAGATAGTGAATATCAAACAAAGCAATGAACTTCTAAGCCACCTCTGAATTTGTGTTTCTAAAGTAAGAAATGATTAAACATCGCTTCTTGGCCTTTTGGCTAAGATCATGTGTAGAAATGATTAAACATTTTGTGCTTTTAGATGTTTCCTTAAAAAGGTCAGAGAAAGTATAGCATGCTGGTTTTGTAATCAAGGTTTTCTCACCTCTTCTCCACTGTACTGCTTCAAGCAGTGCAAAAATCGGCATGTGTTAGAGAGCCAGAAGGAGACGGTTTCAAAATCATCACCTCTTTTCTGAAAGAGAGAATAAGTCTAAATTTGTCTTTTCCTCAGGGAAATAACAACCTAAAAAAAATTGAACAGATACCAAAGGACCCATTTCTTTCAGTTGCCATTACAAACAATTATAAAAATAAATCACATTGTAGTTGTGAAGTCTTAACGTCATCGCTATCAGAATGTCAGCCACCAGGTTCATTAGTTGTTGCTTTGCTTGCCATTCACTTTTTTGGCATAGAAAATAAAACTGATGTGAATTTAGCTGTTCCTTTAAGCAGGAAAAAATTTACCCAGCTGGGCACAGTGACTCACACCTGTAATCCCAGTACTTTGGGAGGCCGAGGCAGGTGGATCACCTGAGGTCAGGAGTTCAAGACTAGCCTGGCCAATATGGTGAAACCTCATCTCTACTAAAATACAAAAATTAGCTGGGTGTGGTCCCAGCTACTTGGGAGGCTGAGAAAGGAGAATCACTTGAACCCGACAGACGGAGATTGCAGTGAGCCAAGATCCTGCCACTGAACTCCAGCCTGGGCAATAGAACGAGACTCTGTCTCAAAAAAAAAAAAAAATTCACTCAGCCACAGCTGATGGAAACTCATGTCCCTTGGGGTTAACGATGGGAATCAGAACCAAAAGCACAAATAGGAGTAACTAGTATTGTGAGAAACAATACGAAAAAGAATTTGAAGCACTTAAACCCAGACTAGATTAAAAATCTTGTCAAAGGTAAGATAAAATTTCTGAGCTGTGAATCAAAAGATGAGATGGAGGAAGTCCTGCACTGAGCAGCACAGTCAGGGGAAAGCTGATTGGCTCTTCACCAGGACTGGGCCACCATGGCAGGAAGAAGAGACACTCACTGTGCCTGAAAAAGACATTGGGCTGGGAATACCTCCCAGAGGCTTCATGGCAAACATACCGGGAAGGACTATACATTTGTAAACTAAATCGTTTAGATGAACTAATCCCAGTTTGGATATGGGAAGTCAAAGAAATATCAAAGTTTGCCTACACTTTTTCTCAAAAAACCCTGCAAAGGAAAACCAGAATAGTTTATCTAGGACAGGTAGCTAGCATTAAATGATCTTAGAAGTTCTTTTTTTTTTTTTTTTTTTTTCAAGAAATCATATATTCCAATGACTCTATTACTATATCATGACAAAACCCAGGTTCTTAGAAGCTGTATGAGAGTATCTGCCTTTGGTTTCTTGGTAGTGGCTTTATGCAGTAAAAGTGTACAGGATATATCACAGGGAAAGATGGCTTTGTCATAATATCATTGTTTTTTACATAAATAAAATCAAATTTTTAAGAAAGCATAAAACACCCTTAAATTTTTTTTTTCTTTTTTTAAGATGGGGTTTCACCATGTGGGTCAGGCTGGCCTTGAACTCCTGACCTTAGGTGATCCACCTGCCTTGGCCTCCAAAATGCTTGGATTACAAGCGTGAGCTACCACGCCCGGCCAACACCCTTAAATTTTGTAGAATATTCCCCTAAAAAGATTTTAAGAAAAAAATCCTAGAGGATATCAAATCTAACTAAGTCTTTTAAGCTGAGACAGAATAACTGAGTTCAGGTCCTGATTTTCTCACTAAGTAAATATCTGAAAGACCCAGCTATGTAGTCTTCCAGTGAAGGAGGACTGCCAGTAAATAAAATTTTATTACATTCCCAAACACAGAAAATCATCCTATAGCTGAAGCGCAGATTTGACCAAAAATAACTCTGCCTCTTCCAAAAATCTGGATTACAACTGTTCCTAGTGGAGGCTCTGAGATAAGCTGGCAAAGACAATGAAAGCAGGTTGGGAAACTGTGCTTGTCACTGTTGGGCTGTGGGAGAGTGTCACTAAAGCACCAATCTAGACTGTCTTCACTGACCTCTACACAAATCAAACTGCGGAGATCTTCAGAATAGCCTCAGCTGGATGTAACTGCACCTATACTAAAGAGTTACCAGATAAAGGTGATTAAAACCTAAGGAGAAGACTTCATTATAGAAATAATTTGGCATCTGTTTTCATTAGTGAGCTCCAGCCTTTGCTAAGCTGCTTTTTTTTTTTTAGACAGCGACTCATTCTGTCTGTCATCCAGGCTGGAGCGCACTGCCATGACCATGGCTCGCTGCAGCTTTGACCTCCCAGGCTCGAGTGATCCTCCTACCTCAGCTTCCCCAGTAGCTGGGACTAAATGAACATGGCACCATGCTTGGCTAATTTTTAAATTTTTTGTAGAGACAGGGTCTCGGAGTTGGACTCAAGNTTTTTATTTTTATATTTGAGACAGACTCTTGCTCTGTAGCCCAGGCTGGAGTGCTGTGGTGTAATCACAGTTCACTGTAGTCTTGAACTCCTGGACTTAAGTGATCCTCCCACCTCTGCCTCTTGAGCATCTAGGACTACAGGCATGCACCACCACACCTGGCCAATTTTTTTTTTTTTTTTGAGAGATGCTGTCTTGCTATGTTGCCAAGGCTGGCCTTGAGGGGTTTTTTAAAAAAGTACTAGACATTGCTAGGCAAAGATTTTGATTTAACTGGGCAGGAGGGAGAAATACATCAGTATGGTTCAAAGCTTCCAGGTGATTCTAATGTGCAGCCAGGGTTGAGAAGACCTGATCTAGAGCAATCCTTGTAGGTGGGTCTGAGGCACGTGTCCCAGCAGTTGGACTGAAAATGCTTGGTATGGTCAGGACACTACTGCAGCACTAGAATACACGGTATGTGATGAGGACTAATGAAACCTATGTTGAATATTTCAAAAATTAGTGACTAATTTTTCCCACCACTGACCTATGTGCCAGAAATAACTTTTATCCAATGCAGAAAATACTTGCCCAGAATCAGGTTCTTAACAAGTTTTTGCTCATCCTCCTTCTTGTATTCCAGCATTCCTTGGAAATCCTTTTCTTTCCTGGGAATGTTGACTGGTCGAATGGGTTCATCAATGATCTGTCCTGGAGATATGTTCTCCATCTGGCCCACTTGATGAGAAGTAAGAAAGAAGGAGAAAATGTTTTCCACATAGAAAAGCTGAGAGGCCTCCAAGTTCCTATAATTTTGAATGCACTCTACAACAACTGAAACTTGCCATATTTGCCACTTAATTGCCTCCTGTTAAAATGTTTATTTTTTCTGTTCAAATTAGTCGAACAGATGGCAAAATTATATGGTAATCTTACTCTGAAAGCCACTCCTACCTAACCATAAATTAACATCAAATAACCTTATGTGATTCAAAACCTTTTTTTTAATGTAATAAGGTTTATTTTTAATAAGATTAAATGTCCAAAAAATAAGTGGTTTAACATATTTGTTAACTGATAGTAATCAGAAATGGTCAAACATATTTTGACTTTATTCACAGGAGAAATAATCAATATCCTACAAAGGGGCAGCAGGAGCAGAAACAATTCCCCCTTGCCCTTGGCTCAATGACTTCAGTCATTAAAAGCAAAAGAACATTTACTTCTTTGGAGATTAAAAAAAATATTAAAATTGAATGCCAACTCTTTACCTAAGAGGTTACCAGACTGAGTTTATCAAAGTAATATTTTCTATAATAAACAAGCTGTATTTGATCAAAATTAATAAATCCATGTTAGTTCTTACTCTATCTCATAGAGAAAACAAGTTGAATTCAAAGCTATTTGCAGTTTTTATCAGAAATTATCATAAGCTAAAAACTGTATGGATTCTCTATGTATCTTTGACTAGTTATGCTGTGTAGGGCTGATGGCAAAAAAACAGTTGCCAAAGTTGAAACAGGTATGCAAGACAAATACACAATTCAAAACTGGGATGTGGGACGAATTCACATTAACTTAAAATGGTATTAAACAGTGTTATGTTCTAGTACCCACTCATTTTTAATCTTTACACGATTTGGTATGATAGTCAAACCAGTTAAGTATCTTCTTGCAATTGTGATGACAGAAAGAAAACTTTATGATTCACTTTTTTTTCTCTCTAGGAACTGGCCTAAAAGGTAGCAAAACTTGTAGTTTATCTAAGTGCAAACTGCATCAACACACTAAAAATAAAATGATTTATGTCTGGAAAACATTCATCAAGTTTTAAATACTCAATCTTCAGAAACTCCATGCTTTAGTAACCACTGTAGAGTGTTAACGACAGAAAGTGTCTGCACAGTAGGGACTGACAGAGAACCAGCATCTGTCAAAAGTTCACCCTCCAGGGCTGCAGGAGGGAGGAATGGGGAGTTAGTATTTAACGGGTACTGCATTTCAGTATGGTGAGGATGAAAAGCGCTGGAGATGGATGGTGGTGATGCCTGTACAACAGTGTGAACACAATGCTACATAACTGAACACTTGAAAAGGTGAATATGGTAAATTTTATGTTATATATGTTTTACCTAATTTTTTTTAAAGTTCATAAAAGAAGTCTTGCATTTGAAAGAGTCCACTGGGCATGCTGACTATCCACTTATCTTTACCCTAAAAGTTCTTATTAAGTTCGATAATCAGAAAGCAAAGGACTTGCAGCACATGACCTGAGCTCCTCACAACAACACTGAGTTAAAACTAAGCCTGTGCTCACTGTTTCTCTGGAGTCAAGAGGGGGATTATGCAAGGTGACTCAGTGACTACCGAGTTGTGTAGGCTTTCTGCTCAGTTATGTAACTTTGCTATCTTTTCCAAGTCTCTCTTCTCTGATTAGCATCTGTGTGTTGCTTCCCACATGGAACCTCACATTTTAGGTAACAGGGAAACTTATGGGGTGAGGTGGAGAAAAAGTTGGAAGAAAAATTTTAATGTTTTATCAGACCTCTTTTTATATGAATGAGCCATGTCTTAAACTTATTTAACATTTATTTTAATTTCAGTATTACATTTCTTGTATACTGGATTCTACTAAATATTTTTAATTTAGTTCTAAGTAAAACATCAAACTATATCTGTTCATGAATAAACTTAGTATACAGGACAGTTAAATGCAGTTATGCCAAGTTAATTTTGATTACTGTTCAACTTAAACCCTGTTTTGAAAGAAGGCAGATACACATGTTCAAGGAAGAATGTTTCTCCCAGTAGAAGTTTTCACTCAAGACTGAAAAGTGGCTGTGTGCAGTGGCTCATGCCTGTAATCTCAGTACTTTGGGAAGCTGAAGGTGGAGGATCACTGGAACACAGGAACTGGAGACCAGCCTGGGCAAAACACTGAGACCCTGTCTCTAAAAAACATAACAAATTAGCTGGGTGTGGTGGCGTACAACAGTGGTCTCAGATACTTGGGAGGCTGAGCTGAGAGGATCGCTTGAGGCTGGGATTGCACCAGGGCTGCAGTGAGCTGAGATTGCACTACTGCATGCCAGCCTAGGTGACATAGCAAGACCCTGTATAAAAATAGATAGATAAGTAAATAAAAACTGGAAAGTGTTCATAACAAGCAACTTAGCTAAAGTCGAAGGAAGGAAAAGCAATCAGTGCAGATTCTGTCATCTTTAACAATTCATAACGAGAATTTTGTTGAACATGAACTGACCTTCAATACTTTTTTGATGCTGTTAATTGTTGATGTTAGCAGCGACCTTACTTTCTGATCATCATTCAGGTAGTCAGCATGTCGAACACACATAAACAGGATATATGCCGGTAATCCTGGAATCAAATTGACTGCTACGCCACGTGGCTTCAGTTCTAAAAAAAGAAAAAATAATAATTTTATATAACATGGATAATTTTTGTAAGGCATGCATTGTGAGATATAAAAGCACAGTTGTCATGTAAGAATTCAATCATTCAAGGTAAACAGGTAATATAAAAAGGGTATTTTAATAGCTCATTAAGTAGAAAAATTCTAGAGTGTGGGGCATGTCTATATAGTGACAACTCCCAAACTGATATCTCCTGTGCTGACTTTTCCCTTGAACTCCAGTCTCACTATCAACTGCCTTCTTGACCTCTCTTCTCAGGCACATGAAACTAAGCCTCTACCAAACCCATCTCTTGCTTCCCTATGGAACCTACTTTTTTGGAAGTTGTCCCCATCTTAGTAAATGAGTGGCAGCTCCAGTCTTCTAGTATCCTAGGTTATAAGCCTCATGTTCATTTTTGACTCCTTTCTTTTCTCATACCACATATCCAATCCATCAACAAATCCTGTTGGCTCTATCTACAAAATATGTCCAAATCCAACTACTTTTCACTGTCTACCAGCTACAGACATCCCATGGAGGTCACCGTCATCTCCTGCTGGGCTGCTGCAATAGCTCCCTAACTTGCATCCTTCATTCATCACTCGCTCCCCAGTAGTGCATTTTCCATACAACAGTCAGAGCCATTCTTTTGGAACATACTGGTCAGATGATGTTACTCTTATTCTGAGGATCCTCCACGCAGCTTCTCATCTCGTGCATTTATAAAAGCCAAAATCCTTACCATAGTCCATATTCCCTTCCTCACTCCAGCTCACTCTGCTCCAGTCAAATGGGTCTCCTTGTTGTTGGTTGAACATGCCAGGTATGCCCCCTGCCCAGGGCCTACATGCTTATTATTTTTCTGCCTTGAATGTTCTTTCTTTAGATATTAGCATGACCTGTTCATTTACTTCCTTTGGTGTATGTCCAAAGATCACCTTACCAAAGAGTGTTTCCTGAAAATTTTGCATAAACCAGTACACCTGCCTTCACTCTTTCTTCTTTTTACTCCATCACATCCTATATTTGTTTCTTTTCTTTATTTCTCCCCTGGAATGTAAACTCTGTGAGAATGGGTACTTCACTTTGCTCATTACCTAGAAAATGCTTGGCACATGATAAGAGTTCATTAAACATTTGCTGAATTGATAAATCTGTTAATTCTATTTTTAAAAACCAGTGACTCCTTAACATTTTTGCTAAATGAAATTCATGTTGAAACTTAAGCAACTCTGCACCTATATATAGTACCAAGTTTAATGCTAGGAACATTCAATCAGATATAAGTGCCAATCACATTGCTGTCACCCGAGCACCTGGCAGGAGGAATGCTGTGCAAAGGCTGAAAGGAGAGGTTTTTAGGATTTTCGCTTCACAACTTACAGTGTGCACGCTAATCATTCACCAGCACCCTCTAAAAAGTCTTCTTGCAAAGCCAGCAGGCTCAGACCCAATCTTAAAGGCAGTGTGCTGCTCTGAAATGCTTCTTCTACTCCCATCTCATTTGTTCTGTCCATTTCTTCCTTTGTTAGAATCTTTTCCTTGTTTCTTTTTCTTTTGTTTCTTCCCTATTATTACGCTGTTGTCCTTGACCTAATTAGTTGCAAACCTTTCTAGGTGATTAAGGAAACACTGAAATTTAGGAACCTAAATGGCCTAGAGAAGTTGTGCTCAACCATGGTTACACTTAAGAATCCCTTGAGAAGTTTTTTATTTTTATATTTGAGACAGACTCTTGCTCTGTAGCCCAGGCTGGAGTGCTGTGGTGTAATCACAGTTCACTGTAGTCTTGAACTCCTGGACTTAAGTGATCCTCCCACCTCTGCCTCTTGAGCATCTAGGACTACAGGCATGCACCACCACACCTGGCCAATTTTTTTTTTTTTTTTGAGAGATGCTGTCTTGCTATGTTGCCAAGGCTGGCCTTGAGGGGTTTTTTAAAAAAGTACTAGACATTGCTAGGCAAAGATTTTGATTTAACTGGGCAGGAGGGAGAAATACATCAGTATGGTTCAAAGCTTCCAGGTGATTCTAATGTGCAGCCAGGGTTGAGAAGACCTGATCTAGAGCAATCCTTGTAGGTGGGTCTGAGGCACGTGTCCCAGCAGTTGGACTGAAAATGCTTGGTATGGTCAGGACACTACTGCAGCACTAGAATACACGGTATGTGATGAGGACTAATGAAACCTATGTTGAATATTTCAAAAATTAGTGACTAATTTTTCCCACCACTGACCTATGTGCCAGAAATAACTTTTATCCAATGCAGAAAATACTTGCCCAGAATCAGGTTCTTAACAAGTTTTTGCTCATCCTCCTTCTTGTATTCCAGCATTCCTTGGAAATCCTTTTCTTTCCTGGGAATGTTGACTGGTCGAATGGGTTCATCAATGATCTGTCCTGGAGATATGTTCTCCATCTGGCCCACTTGATGAGAAGTAAGAAAGAAGGAGAAAATGTTTTCCACATAGAAAAGCTGAGAGGCCTCCAAGTTCCTATAATTTTGAATGCACTCTACAACAACTGAAACTTGCCATATTTGCCACTTAATTGCCTCCTGTTAAAATGTTTATTTTTTCTGTTCAAATTAGTCGAACAGATGGCAAAATTATATGGTAATCTTACTCTGAAAGCCACTCCTACCTAACCATAAATTAACATCAAATAACCTTATGTGATTCAAAACCTTTTTTTTAATGTAATAAGGTTTATTTTTAATAAGATTAAATGTCCAAAAAATAAGTGGTTTAACATATTTGTTAACTGATACTAATCAGAAATGGTCAAACATATTTTGACTTTATTCACAGGAGAAATAATCAATATCCTACAAAGGGGCAGCAGGAGCAGAAACAATTCCCCCTTGCCCTTGGCTCAATGACTTCAGTCATTAAAAGCAAAAGAACATTTACTTTAAATGTATCATTACAATCAGTTCAAAGCACCTGCAGATAGCTGGTAGAAGAGCGTTTCTTCATACCACTTGATGCAAAATGTATTATTTTTCACAAAGGCCTCATATGGCAAAGACCTAATTTTCTCCTGCCACCTCATTCCCAGACAAATCGCAAGCAGATAAACTATCTCTATGTAGTATGATTTCCTAAATGTTATTATTATTTTTTAAATAGAATGTTAAAAATTCTACTATGAAGTTGCAATCAATGAAGTACAACCACTGGTTTACAATGCTTTCAGATGTTAAAGATGGTCACTATTGTCAAGGGCAGCAGCTAGAGAAGAATTATGCTAAAAGTAAAAACAAAAAGTCTCCAATTTCATCTCACAATTGAGACTTGAATGGGAAATGCAACGAAAAGTAAAGAGACATATGAGTTATCAGCCACTGTGGAGATATACGCTAGTAACCAGGTTTTTTATCCTTTTCTCTATAGGGAGGGAGAGTGGTTAAGAGATTTAAGCGCAGATTAAGTTTAAATTCTGAGATTGCTGTCAAACAAAATGCAGATCAGATGCAAAAACATTAGAAAGTTTAATGTTGCTGACTCCACGAGGTGTCAGTAGTGTTTCTGGTGTCACTTTGGGCAATTTCCTGGGTTAGTTCTGAGAAGCTAGTTCTGCAGGAAGAGGTTATCACAGAGAACATCAGTACCTGCCAGTGCTCTTGCTTATGTGGCACGGAGCCTGGTGACACACCGTCCACCTCATGCTGTAGCAGCACACACTGGGACTATCAGCGCTGAAATCTGGTGTAGGTGAAGTCACCACCATCCAGCAACACTATGATATCTAAAGAGTGGTCAGATTGTGATTGGACAGATCAGGGCTATGGCCGTCTCCCATAATCTAGTTTTTCATAAGCATGATCCAGTCTGAAAGCCACGGGACTAACTGTAAAGTGTATTCTTCCATACAAGAAAAGAAGTGATTCAAACTGTGTGGTTTTACATAAATTATTTCTGGTGTCAGTTTAAATACAACACCACAAGGACCTCTGAAGCAGCACACAGTGAATCATAAGCCTGCTGCTGCATGTAAAAAACAAAATAATAAAACCCCTGTCGTCTGTGTCACTAGTAACTTTAAGCCGCACATACAATTTCAAAAAAGGGAAACTGGAGTGAAAACAAGTTCAACATACTAGGTTTATCAATAATTACACATATTTGGATTCCATGTAACCCAAGGAACATATTTTAAACCTACTGATTTATCAAATCTATGATTCTATCAGTTATAAAATACAGTATTTTATATAACACTAATTTTTAAAAATGCCAACTAAACTATAACCCATCAACAACTGTTAAGACATGGGAAACACTGTGCATCTCAGAATTTGTGAAATACAATGGATATTTTTACTAAGAACGTTTCTGTTTTTTAAAAAAAAGCTTCACCTTCCTTTTGCAAAATCTCTAACCAGGATATTTTTGGTGCTATATAAAAATGTCAGATAAAATTTGCCATACTCTCAATAAAAATTTTCTCCCTGCCTCTGAATTCCCCCTAGGGACTTAAGTCTTTGCAAAGCTCACAAATAAAATATAGATGTCAGTTCAACATAACCTTGATAGATTTAGCAATATTAACTACTAATTAAAATAAAATGTCAAACTTTATGTAGCATCAGGCAAATATGGTACCTCAAACAGATAAGGCAGGACACCACTGTAGTTTTCAAACACTCAAGAGACCTTGGTGGTTGCTACGGATTGAATGTTTGCATTCCCTCCCATGGGAAACTCATCTTTAATGCAACAGTATTAAGAGGTGGGACCTTTAGGAAGTGATTAGGCCATAAGCGCTCTGTCCTTATGGATGAGATTAGTGATCTTATAAAGAGGCTGGAGGGCCAGGTGCAGTGGCTCATGCCTGTATTCCCAGCACTTTGGGAGGCCAAGGTGGGCCGATCACTTGAGGTGGGTTCAAGACCAGCCTGGCCAACATGGTGAAACCCTAACTCTACTAAAAGTAGAAAACATTAGCCGGGCATGGTGGCACATGCCTGTAATCCCAGCTACTTGGGAGGCTGAGGCAGGAGAATCGCTTGAACCGGGGAGGAAGAGGTTGCAGTCAGCCGAGATTGTGCCATTGCATTCCTGCCTGGGTGACAAAAGCAAAACTCCGCCTCAAAAATAAATAAATAAAGAGGCAACTAGGAAATTAGTGGACCTTAGGTGTGTGCTCCAGTCCTACCATCTCACCTGCTGTGACTGTGGGTCACTTACAGACCTTAGTTTTTTCCTCTCATGAAATAACCAGTTGACTTCTAGAATCCTTTCATGTCTAAATTTCTTGATTCTATGAAAATTAAGATGGAACAGTCACCCCCGGATGAAAATATAGCACAAAGCAGATCAAATTTTGAAACACTCTCCATTTAGCTATAGTTTTTGCTAAAAAGTATATATGCTAGCAATTTTTTAAAAGTCTCTGTTGGCTTTTAAAAAAGTCTCCTTAATTAAATGTAGATTGCAGGAAGAGGCAAGAGTTGTGCTATTTTGAACCAAAAGGATTTAAGTGTGTTGGAATACATTTAAAGAAAAGCATAAGACAACGTTTAGTTATTAGATGATGCCTGTATTTTCTGTGTAACACAGAGATACAAGGATGAAAAGTGTCACCTTGATTCTCTTTATTTGGGGTAGAAGCAGGGTCACTATACTCAAGTGCCCAAGTCACATAAATCTATTTCATTTCATTCTCTAGATATGTATCACTTAATTCAAAATATCACTCTTTCTTTTTTTTTCTTTTTGTATTTTTTAGTATAGACGGGGTTTCACTGTGTTAGCCAGGATGATCTCAATCTCCCGACCTTGTGGTCTGCCCACCTAGGTCTTCCAAAGTGCTGAGAGCCACTGTACCTGGTCCTATAACTCAATTCTTAAGAAGTATTATAATGTCTTTTTTTGTTTGATCTATGAATCGCTATTTTCAAATGCTACTTATAGCTTGATAGCTGTCTGGATAGTTTAACTGATGAGGTTGATTTCTGATTGACACGGCTTAAGATTAGTAATATCTTAAAATGGTCTAACCTGTCTCTTCAATTAAAAAATATACATATCAAAGAAAACTAATAAAAATTATATAAAATAATAAATGGCTTTTCTGTTTATCAAACTTTACTAAAGTATGGCAAAGGAATCATTAGGAATTACACAAAGAATCTCACTAGTTAACACACTTAAAATGTGTTTTTTTCGATGTCATTCTTGGCGCTGCCTACGGAGGTAGCAGCGATCTGCTCCTCGACATCATGGCCGCCCTTAGACCCCTTGTGAAACCCAAGATCGTCAAAAAGAGAACCAAGAAGTTCATCCGGCACCAGTCAGACCGATATGTCAAAATTAAGCGTAACTGGCGGAAACCCAGAGGTATTGACAACAGGGTTCGTAGAAGGTTCAAGGGCCAGATCCTGATGCCTAACATTGGTTATGGGAGCCACAAGAAAACAAAGCACATGCTGCCCAGTGGCTTCCGGAAGTTCCTGGTCCACAACGTCAAGGAGCTGGAAGTGCTGCTGATGTGCAACAAATCTTACTGTGCTGAGATCGCTCACAATGTTTCCCCCAAGAACCGCAAAGCCATTGTGGAAAGAGCTGCCCAGCTGGCCATCAGAGTCACCAACCACAATGCCAGGCTGCGCAGTGAAGAAAATGAGTAGACAGCTTATGTGCACATTTTGTGTTTAAATAAAACTGGCATCTTCCTTAAAAAAAAAAAAATGTGTTTTTTTCCAAGCAAATACTTTGCTATCTGATTATCATCTCATGATATAATTAGTGCAGGGTTAAGTGCAAAAAGTTCTCTGAATAAAGATTTTTAAGTTCTGCTAATAGACATAGCTCACACACTCACATAGTGTGTGTGAGTGTGTGATTTGGAGGCTCAAGTTTTAATGTAATATATGACTCATGTAGTGCTAAAGGATTATATATAAAGTATGACTATAGAATAATCTTTCTGATTTCTAAACAAATATTTGTTTAGAAATATTTCAGTATTTGTACATCCAAGGGAGTAATATCCTTTACAAAGTAAATGTCCATGTTACCATGTTCTAAATATTTCTGAAACTTAATCACTCAACAAACATTTATGGAATGATTGATAAGTCAGACACTATGCTAGGTGGTGTGAAAGCAAAGGGAAATAGAGATGTTTCCCATGCTCAGGAAGCTCAGAGTCTACTATGGAAACCAGTAATTCAAACAGAAAAATTGCTAAAAATATGACATAGTGAAGACCATAAAAGATGTCAGCCAAACTGTGGTACACAGAGGGCAGAACCATAATGTCTGTCTGGGTAATAAGGAAAAGCTGCTCTTGAGGATGTGACTTATGACTCTGGTTTCAAAGGCTGAGCAGGACTTAACCAGGAGAAGCAAGATGGCTAAACAGAAGGAGCAGTTATGACAAGGCCTGGCACGTTGGAGGAATGAAAACCACACTTAGAGTTAAATCATTACAGATTCTTTTGAATATCCTCAGTGATGGGGAATCTTCACTGTTTGAACCAAGCAAGAATTAAATGCAGAATGACAATGAGAGGAAATTATTAACAGTTCACATAATTTGAAGGCAATTCCATAGAGTATCTCAAAATCCCTTGAGCAATGAGAACATTGAAATAAGCTTAGAATTTGGCTTTAGGCTGGGTGCGTGGCTCACACCTGTAATTCCAGCACTTTGGGAGGCCAAGGTGGGCAGATCACAAGGTCAGGAGTTTGAGACCAGCTTGGCCAACATGGTGAAACCCCATCTCTACTAAAAATACAAAAATTAGCTGGACGTGGTGGTGTGCACCTGTAATCCCAGCTACTCAGGAGGCTGAAGCAGGACAATCGCTTGAACCCGGAAGGTGGAGGTTGCAGTGAGCTGAGATTGCGCTACTGCACTCCAGCCTGGGCAACAGAGCAAGACTCTGTCTCAAAAAAAAAAAAAAGAATTTGACTTTAGTCTTGTTCACTGCTAGATCCCTGTACCTACAACTCTTAACGAATAAACATACTAATATAAAAGATGAGATTCATTTGTATATAAATAATAACAACAACTGATATTTGGTTGTTTCTCAAGAATAACCAAGTATAGATTTCGTGAGATGTTTTAAAAATCTTATCATAATTCATATTTTTCTCATTTACTTCTCTTTTTTTCCTCCATTAGACTACAAGTTCTTTGAGGACAGACTCTTGTCATACTCGTCCTGGTATCCCTAATACTAAGAATAATAGTAATAACTAATAACTAAGTTTATGAAGCATTTTTACTATGTATCGCAAATTCTTCTAAGTATAATATACTTATTAGGTTGATACAAAGGCATTTGTGGTTTTTGCCATTAAATGTAATTGCCTTTGGACCAACCTAATAGCTCAATCAATCCTTATAAACCAAGTCAGATGGATGCTATTATCATTTTCATTTAACAGATGGGAAAACAGAGGGATACAGAGGTTCAGAAACTTGCCCAATATCATATGATTAATAAGTAGAAGAGCTAGGATTTGAATTCAAGAAGCTTGACTCCAGAATCCATACTATAAACCCCTGTGCTATACTGCCTAGCACATTGTCTGGCATATAGAAGATATTCATTAGATGCTTACAGAATAAAATCTGTAAATTTTACTATCATGAAAGGAACATTTTTTCTCATCTAGAAATGTAAATTTCTACTCAACAGAGATTAGTTTGCCAAAAGTCAATTTTTTGTTATTATCACTAATATTTGCATGCAAACCACTATTAGGCCACTCATATAGCCTAAAGATGAGTCTTTAGGCCAAGACTCCAATCAAAACTCAGCAACTGTCTGAAAAACATGTTTAAATACCTTCTAGTTCACCAATTTTTTTGGCAAATACTTTCAGTTGTTTTTTCAGTTTACGGACCGTCTTATCCTGTTTTTCAAGTTGTTCCATCAAATCCTAAAGATCAAAAAGAAATATATCAGAAAGATCGAAACAGGCCTTCTAATATGCATCAAGGGAAAACAGACACAATATCACAGAAACAACACTGTTAGTTTTACATAAAAGCTCCAGAAAAGATCATTGGTGGAGCCACCACCTGGCTAAAATTGGCAGGCACGGGAAATGCAGCTACAATAAAAGCCAAATGTTAAAATATACAACGCAGTAAAATCCTTCACAGCGTGATGGACAGCAGGCCCACTGCAGAGTCTTTCCAGTAGACTCTATGTGGGAAAATCAACTGAATACTTGTAAAATGTATTGTTATTCCAGGAGAATGCTTTCTTTTAAAGGAGGACTGACTAGGCAAAAATAAATGTTGATGAATGCATGGAAAGGTGTGTGGGAAGCTTTAAGAATGGTTGAACTTAGGTAGGAACTGACACTGTCCATGTGTGAAGCACTGTCTCTATGAGAGCCACCCTAAAATTAGCCCTGAAACTTAAGAAAAGTTCAGAAGTTTTGGAAATTAAGAGATAAGTTGAAAAAAACAATCACAAAGAACAGGATAAAGAGTGGTCTGCTTACCTAGGAACCAAAATGGCAGGTGGCATAGGCATCTATAAAATCTTGCAGGTGATATAATTTTGCTTATACAGAAGAAAGGGGTAATTATGAATGCTTTATGCAAAAAGAGAAAACAAAAGCAGTACACTTAAGGAGGAAGGTAGGAAAAGTCCATACTTTTTGGCTATTTAACAAAGAATCTACTCAAATGAGATGCATGGTTAAAAACTCAATAATCAAAAATAAAGTGGACAACAGTAGGTTCAGAAAGAGCTTAGAAGGGCTCTGAGTCAGTGATGTGTGTGGTTTGTTATTCAGATTATGGAGAAGAAAGGCATTCCAAATACAAATATTCATTCTCCAGTTTAGACAGGAGTGGATTTAGATACCAGGCCAACCATTCAAGGGAATAGTTGCTATATCTTCAAAGTGTTAAGTTGTGCTTCTTGGAGTTTATGTGATCTTTCAAATCACATTTTGCTTCCATCACACTGTAAGCCTCGTGTTAATAACAAATCAAACATGACAATGTACTAGGACACTGATAGATGTGACACCACTGGCTAAAAGACAGCTGTGGGGAGAAACAGGTTTCGTGAAAGTTTTTGAAGAGACTTCCTGGGAGTGGGCAGGCAGCAGCGTACTCTTCAGTTATACAGGGCTAGAAGTAGCGAGGAAGACAGCAGAAAAGCACTATGGTTTTACATACAATCATCCGTTTGTAAAGGGAAATCCGATATGATTGATACTTCTTAGGGTCATCTGCATATAATTCCTCAAAATACTGAAAAAACAGGCACAATGGACATTTATTTTTGTCTGCATCTGAGGGGAATGCTATGTTTCAGCAAAATCAATTTTAAAATATTTTAAAACACAAATCGTGAAGCTATATATACTTGAAAGGCTCTGATTTGTCACCTTCCATTACCCTTTTATCTTTCTAGTATAGATGAGTCTAATTACATAGGTACAGATAGATGTTTCTTGTGTGATCAGAGGAAATATGCTGTGGCCAGGATGCCATCACTTAGCAGGCCCAGATAAGGCTGTCATTTCCCTCCTCCAACCTCCTGCCTTTTCACTCCCAGCCTCCCCCACACATGATGCTCACAAGTTGCTGCACCTTTTTTTTTTTTTTTTTTGCTGCCAGCAGCAGTGGCAAGAATAGGGGAGGCAAATATAATGAAAGTGAGAATAATGGCAATGTTAGCTCATGAAGTTGGAAAGGCTGGTGGGAAGCTGTGCATCTTCCTTTGCTGAAAGACAGCACGGGGGAGGCCTGTGAAGCCTGTTCACAAAAGGAGGTAGAAAAATCATTTTTATGTTTGTGTTGGTGTTAGGTAGGTGGGCAAGGTAGAGTTTCATGAACACTAAGTCCAGGTCTCCTGCTGGGCTTTAATCTCCTGCTCAAGTGTTTCTTATAGAAATGCATAACCAAGATTGAGAAAACAATGATTTTGAAAACATGTATCATTTCCTGTACTTATGTTTGAATCCATCCTCCAGAATTAGTAGTCAGTATAATGGCAGGAGAAGCAGCTGACCTACAAAGGGTTTTCCCCAAACTCAAACTCATTAACTGGACTCTATTAGCTTAGAATATAGAGGCTCAGCCTATTTTTTCTATTAGCATGAAAAATTCCCAAGAAAATTAATATTGCAAACAAGGTTGCAAGAGAAATGTCAGATCAAATTAGTGAAAAAAACTCTGGAAATCTGCCACCCAGAAGCATCTTTATTTCACCTTGTATTTTACAACAATAATTTAAAACACAGAATTTGTATGCTGATCAATCAACTCATTACATTGTTTAGTATATTTAGCAATACTTAGTCATCGAAGCATTGTTAGTTTAATTTAAGCAACAATATACTTGAGCATAGTAAAATGACACTTCAAAAAGACTTTATGATTCAGAAAAATTTCCCCACAAATTAGTGTGATTTCAGTCACTTTGGAAAGAGCCCACACACTGCCCTCACCCTCCTCCCCCATTCCCACAATGGAGCCACATACAGACCGTGAAAAGAATACCTTTGTGCTTTGCTTCTAATTCATATAAAAGATAGTTGAACAAATGACACTAGAAAACTATTTGTAATCTAAATTATCGCTAATGGGGTAATAGAGGGATAATTCAGATTGTTAAATCTTCAGAGAAAATTCATACTGTTTTATTATAGGTCATAAAAAATGTTAATTTAAAAAAGACACAAATCACCACCAATCATAAACAACTTTTCTCAAAATTGGGCTGGCACTACAATATGGACTTTATACAGAAATGTGAAATTACAACTTTTCAAGGATTTTTAATATGGTAAATATATTTGTCAAAAAAACTGTAAAACTGTAATAAAAGTTATTATGTGGCTGAAAAAGAAATATCTTAGAAAATATTTTTGGGGAAAAAAAA
>NW_016107640.1:1441564-1475053 GCF_001604975.1 Cebus imitator | reverse complement strand
CATGCCAGGGTTTAGACTCTGACAAGGAAAATAATTTCCTCATTTATTGCACAAGTTTTGTTGAAAAGAACAGAAAATATGTAAACCTGAATCCTAACACACACCTCCCTGACCTGGGAGCTCCATCCAACAGCAACCAAAAACCCCTGCTTGGTTTTGCCAATCACCTTTCTCAACTTCAACTCTAAAACTACTTATCTGCTAGAGCTGGAGCCTGGGATGCCTCAGTGGCTGCTTGGGGACCAAAGGTAAAGGAAGCCTGTCCCCAGTCTCAGTTGTGACAATCAAACAGTAAATCTCCTAGGATGGCAGGGGATCTGCATCTGAGGTGGGGGAAGCAGATCACGTGAACCTCGAGGCCATCAAAAGCTCAGCCTGCAGCCAGGTGGCCCTCTGCCTCCAGGACAGGTCTAAGAGCATTCAGCCCTCTGTGAGAAATAGAACCTGTGTACCTGCCTTTTTCCTTTCCACCAACATATTTGTATTTTCCTTACTCTGTCTCTGCTGGAGTATGAGGAGTAATAAGTACAGAGTGGTGAGTTTTTCCCAGTAAGGAAAAGCTGTGTTTGATCAAAAAGAAACTAGGCTGCTGAGCAGGGTAAGGCTAAGGAGCACATTGGCCCGGCAGCTCTCCTTACCAAGTTTTCGTTGGTCAGCCGGGTGATCTCATGCTGCAGGCTGGCCTCAATGCGGGCCTCTGGGGGCAGCTGCAGGTTCTGGGCCAGCAGCTGCTGCTGTCGGTTGTTCTCCTCCTTCAGGCTCTGGATCTCCCCACGGAGGGCCTCGGCCTCATTCTCATGGCTCCTCTTCTGTGACTGGAGCTGGGATTCCAGGAGCCTGAGGAGAGGACACATGGGTAGGATGGGGGATGACACCCCAAGTCCCTGCCTAACGGGTGTAAGGCATCGTGCTCACTTGCAAGAGTAGGAAAAGCAGACACTCTTTAGCATCTGTGTATCTTCAGACTTGATTAAAGTCAAGAAACTAAAACAAGAAGCAGAAATAGAAACGGATGCTCTCACATTTGTGTCTTCCTGCATTATATAAAGTTCTAAGAGGCCCTAAGAAACAGGAAAGTTTTAATTCTTTTGAAAGGTTCATAGGAGGCCAGGTGTGGGGGGGCTCACGCCTGTAATCCCAGCATGTTAGACGGGCAGATCACCTGAGGTCGGCAGTTCAAGACCAGCCTGGCCAACATGGTGAAACCCCGTCTCTGCTAAAAATGCAAAAAATTAGCTGGGTGTGGTGGCAGGCACCTGTAGTCCCAGCTACTCAGGAGGCTAAGGCAGGAGAATCACTTGAACCCAGGAAGGGGAGGTTGCAGTGAGACAAGATCACACCATTGCACTCCAGCCTGGGTAACAAGGGTGAAACTCCATTTCAAAAAATAAAAATAAAAAAAGGTTCATAGGAAATGAGGATGCAAAAAAAAAAAAAAAATCAATTGAAAGATACAACTTTAATCTGCCTTGCATTTATAAATAAGCATTTAAATTGGCAAATGTAGTACAACTTTGCCACAAAATAACTCTGCACTGTAAAGGGCAACATTACAAACTTCCAATCTAACTAAATGTGAATCTGAACTACAGAGTTACTAATTCCAGGCAGAGGGTGGGACCAGGGTCCCATTTTTATATGCTACTCCTATTCTGAAAGAAAGGCTTATATACATATTTACCCAAATCCATACAATTAGTTCTGAAATTTCCTACATATATTTTAGATCTGTCATCTTCTTTCTCCTCATAAACTTACATATCAGAAACAGAATCCTAACAAGATGTGGTTTTAGAACACAAATATTAATAGGACCAACAAAGCGATTACCCCTTCTCCAAGCAAACATACAGCCAGCTGTACCCGCAGAACAGACCAGGCACTGGAAGTGACAACACCAGACTCTGAGTATCCTTCCTTTGCCATGTTCCCCTGTTGCTACAGTCACTCTTTTTCCAAATGCAAAGTTATGGTTAAGAACTAAAATAATGTGAAGAAAGGACATTCTTTTATTCCAGATCCATGGTTGCCAACTTCTGGGTAAAACTTACGGATACCACTGTAAGCAAGCTGTTAACAGTGGACTAAAAATATTTTAGTGATTAAAAAATTTCAAAAAGATCTGCACCAGCAACACACCAAAATTAATGACAAGAGTTAATGATAAGAATAAACAAAGCAGAATAAGCAGAAGCCCCTTGAAGAAACATTTTGAGTATTTTTAAAATTTAATCACTAAAATGGAATTTTAATGAGATTTTAAAGACAAATATCACTAGAGCAGATGAATGTCTGTTTAGAAAGGTGGTGCTGTTTCAATTTTATTTTCTCTCCCGTGACCATATTTAACATGTTGCATTTGGGTAATTATTCTGAGCTATAGGAATGCAGGAAACTCTCCTGATTTGCTGTTTCACAAATTTGAATTTCATAATAACCACAGAGTGCCAAATCATGCATTTCATCTTGCTTTTAGACAGCATGATAATAATATATAAGAATGTAGGCTGGATACAGTGCCTCATGCCTGTAATCCAAACACTTTGGGAGGCCAAGGCCGGACTGTTTGAGCCCAGGAGTTTGGTACCAGCCTGGGCAACGAGGTGAGACCCTGTCTCTACAAAAAATCAAAAAATTAGCTAGGTGTGGTGGCACATGCCTGTGGTCCCACTTACTTGGGAAGCTAAGGCAGGAGGATTGTTTGAGCCCAGGAGGAGAAGGCTAATTAAGTCATGGTCATGCTATTACACTCAAGCCTGGGTGACAGACTAAAAAAAAAAGTGTAGCCACATTGCAATAGGCACATATATCCTGTAGATCTATCTATAGGATTCGAGAAGCCACTGTCTAAGTAATAAGCCTTAATCTCTCCCCCAATAGTTTAAGCCCTAATTGAAAGATTTTGTTTTTCTTTCAACTCCTGGAGAGAAAGATTCACAAATTTTAGTGTCTGAAGGGGAGTCTCTTACATTTACCACCAAACAAATTTAGCTTTAATACTATCTGGTAGTGAAGGTTTTTAAAGAAGGTGTTTAAGCCAGGTGTGGTGGCTCATGCCTGTAATCCCAGCACTTGGAGAGGCCGAGGTAGGGGGATCACCTGAGGTCAGGAGTTTGAGACCAGCCTGGCCAACGTGGTGAAACCCCATCTCTACTAAAAATACAAAAAATTAGTCAGGCATGGTGGTGCACACCTGTAGTCCCAGCTACTCAGGAGGATGAGGCAGGAAAACTGCTTGAACCTGGGAGGCAGAGGTTGGAGTCAGCTGAGATCATGCCACTGCACTCTAGCCTAGGTAACAGAGCAAGGCTGTATAAAATAGGGGGAAAAAAAAAAAAAAAAGGTGTTTGGCTGAATGTTCTCAGCTTTACTAAAAAGCTTTGGACATATAACACAATTACTGAAATTAATTTACCCAAGAGGCCAATCAAGGCACAAGAAATACAGAAGTGAAAGTCAGGAGGCCACTGTTAGTAAGAAAAACAACAAATTAATAACATTCCATTTTGAGAAGATGAATATAACCTGTTGGCTTGTTTTAACCCTTCATAAACCAGCCACAGCTCTCCATCCTCATTCAACTCATGGCAATCCAGAGCAGATGATCTTCCATGCAAAAGGAACAACAATGCAAAACACAAAAGGATACAGGATGGTGATGAGGTGACGATGGTCAACAGCAGTACACAGTATTTCAACATTACACAAGAAAGATTGTTATTCATTATGACAACTTTAAGACATTACCACAAAAATTATTTTTGGTTAATTTTTAAAAATGAGTAGCATTTAAAAATGAGTAGCATCACATGTAAATGGGTAGAAATTAAAGTAAAATAATCAAGGATATAGAACTACTTTTCCTGCAAAATAAGAAATGACTGGAAGGTGAACAAAAGGTTCTGTTTTTCATGTTTTAATCAGCTAGCAAAGTGATCTAATATATCACATATTATATTAGAGGTTAACTATGACAAACGTATAGAATGAAAACTTCAGCTACTATCTTTGTGTGGCGATCTTCATGCTATCTTTCAAAATGAATTTTAAGTCTTCTAGGTAGGAACGTTTTTAGCTTAATAAAATCTAATTTCCCATGTTAAAAAAACAGTTTTAAAAATTCTTATAGCAGTAACATGAATCAGAATATGTCCAAAGTTCTCAGCTTTTATGACGTGATTTTTAAAAGCTTTTTGTGTCAAAAATTAATTGTAGGAACTGGAAAAACTGCTATTATATTAGAGATAGAGCACATGTTATTAAAATATGTATAATTAGTAATTATGATAATGTTAGTAATCATTTATTTTCTAGCTAGACTATAAAAATCATATTTTTTGAGTATTTGCTCAGTGTCAGGTGCTGTTCTACATTCTTTCACATGCACTATTTCATTTAGTTTCCCTGGTAAGCCAGCATAAGTCATTTGCCACATTGCAGAGGAAGACATAGGAGCTTAGTAGTAAGATACCTGTAGAGGTTACACGGCTGGTAAGTAGTGGATCCTAGCACTGACTCTGGAGTCCAGATTCTTATTCCTGCTATATTGTCATTATGTTTACATCACACAAATTCCAGGCATTGTCTTCTTCTTTACATCTAGAGAGTTCATCTGTCTCTAGAAAATTCATCTATTTACATGATTTCCACTGTACTATTATACTCTGATGACTTCAAAATTATATCTCAGTACACTCAACTGCCTAATAGATATCTTTCTCTGATGTTTTCCTGGCTCCTTAAATCCAGTATGTATAAATCTACTGATCATCTTCACCGTGTATTTCCCCACACTCCAGTCCCATGATCACAAAATGGTATCAGCACATCTAACCAAGAGAGCAGATACCACGGAGTCATCTTCAGGCTTCTTTGTCCCTCTCCCACACATCCAATAAACCTTACGGTTTTCTGACCTCATCTTCTTATGTATCTTTCAAAATATACCATTTCTGTCAATCCTAACTGCCACCAGCCAACTGCAAGTCACGATAATCATTGGGTTACAGGAATACAGGGCTAGCTTTCTAAAAATCAAATCTCATCACACCATTCTCCTACTTAACACCTTTCAGAGGATTCCATTATCTTTGGAATAAAGTCCAAACCCTCTCAGCTGTCTCCCCAGCAGCCTACAATGTCGGTGAGAGTAGGAATCGCATTTATCTTGCTTATTACTGTATTCCCAGTATGTGGCACAGGGCCTGGCATGAAGCAGGCACACTGGTGATTGAATAGCTAAGTGGATGAAATAACAGTGTGATACAATATAATTCTTTCTATATTAACACATTCTTAGATATAACATATGCTTATAATTTACACTGATAAATTAAAGTTTAACCAAGTATTTTTATAAGCATTCTCCACCCTTGTCCATAAAAGAAGATAAGAAGTATAGTCATCCTTCAATATCGGTTGGGTGCCAGGTCTTCCCTTGGATAGCAAGATCCACAGATGCTCAAGTCCCTTATATAAAATGGCATATTATTTACATATAACCATGCATGTCCTCTGTATACTTTAAATCATCTCTAGATTACTTATAACACCTAAAACAATGTAAATACTTTGAAAATAGTTGTTAGCCACGCACAGTGGCTCACACCTGTAATCCTAGCACTTTGGAAGGCCAAGGCAGGTGGATCACCTGAGGTCTGGAGTTGGAGACCAGCCTGGCCAATGTGGCAAAACCCCAACTCTACTAAAAAAAAATACAAAGATTAGTCGGGCGTGGTGGCAGATGCCTATAATCCCAGCTACTTGGGAGGCTGAGGCAGAAGAATTGCTTGAACCTGGGGTCGGAGGTTGCAGCAAGCTGAGATTACACCAATTCACTCCAGCCTGGGCAAAAGACTGAAACTCCATTTCAAAAATAATAATAAGAATAAACATTTAAAAAATATTTTCAATCCTCCATTGGTTGACTCCACGAATATGTAACCCTTGGATATTGAAGGCCGACTGCATCTTACTTTTTGCATGGCAATATTCTTTGGTTTATAAAGTATTTATGTTTACCAATCCTGAAACTATCCATCAAGAGACCTAGACCAATAGACTAAGGCTTTGCCGATTAGGAGGGTAGTAGTAAGGCCAAGGGGAATTCCAGATATGAGCTTTCATTCTCCTATCCTAGAAGTCATGGTGCCGTTTTCGAGTTACATGGCCAACACTGAGTGATTCCTGGTACCTCATCACTTCTCTTCATTCTAAGTTTTAACTATTAAAAACTCCAATCGCCCCTACAAACCTTCACAAATAACAATCCTGAATAACAAATGAAAGTGGCGACCTAAGATGGTATGACCTGAGCAGGTGGTTTTCTTCTCAAGGCAGCCCCTTAAAGCTAAAGCATTAAATATTTTAAAAATCTTCCTTTAACAGGAAGAACATTTTCCCTGACACCTTTTGTCAATACTACTATCTTATAAGTGAGGATCTTAACTAGAAATACACTGGAAACTTTGGATTCCCTTTGAAAGCCAGTTAATGTCTAATATAAAGGAATGTTTAAACACTTACTGTATAAGAGGCTATCTTGAAGGCTAAAGATCAGTATAATTAAACCAAAATGAATAAAAGAAGGATCAACTTACCTGTTTGTTTCTTTCAAACCAATGTATGCTTGTGCTATTTCACCTTTATCTTTCATCTTTTGTACATCTTCCAAAAGTATTGTGGAATCTGTCATTGTATTCTGAGGGGGGAAATAACATGTTTACGTATTAAGATTAGACTAAAAAAGCTTTAGACATATAACACACTTATTGGGTGTAATTACAAGGGGGTTTATGTGCTCCACCACACCTATGACCCACCAAAGTATCAGCCCCAACCTTATGTAATGGCAGAGGGGAGTTTGGCCAAGGTGGTTAAGGAAAAGAGGTACCTTCAGTTTTTCTTCTGAGAAACACTAGCACTCTCCTACAAAGGTAGGAAGATTATATAGTGCCACAACCCTGCAAATAAAATCACTGATGGGCCAGGCATGGTGGCTCACGCCTGTAATCCCAGCACTTTGGAAGGCTAAGGCAGGCAGATCACAAGGTCAGGAGTTTGAAACCGGCCTGGCCAACATAGTGAAACCCTGTCTCTACTAAAATTACAAAAAATTAGCCAGGCATGGTGGTGCGTGCCTGAAAAATAAGCAGGGACATATTTAATGGACTGTACAAAGCCATTCTTTCCACTACTTCTTTACCAGCTACAATGAAGCAGATGCCCCAATAAAACACTGAAAGTTTGACATAAAGTTCACTTTTTCATTTAGAACTCAGAACAAAGAAGGTAGTATTCAGATGATATGCTTCAGCAAAATTAAGTTTTTTTTCTCACATTCAATTCTTTTTTCCTCCAGTATAATATACTATAATATATAAGCTTTTGAAATAAATATCTGGCAGGTCAGAATTATTAATGATTAATATTAAAAATAACTTTTTGTCATTTTAATTTTTAAAATTTTCTCCTTTTAGTCAGATATGTCTGACAACCAATGTAATTTCAAAATCTTCTATTCAGCTACTCTATCTTTCTAGATAAGAGTAAGAGATAAGAATCACTGCTGTGCAAACCACCATGGCACATGTATACCTATGTAACAAACCTGCACATTCAGTCCATGTATCTCAGAACTTAAATTAAAAAAAAAAAAATCACTGCTGTCTAGCTTCTAAAAAATAATACACTACAGAACCCAGTGGTTTGTCTAAATGGAAACATTCTATATAAAATTCAACCCAAAAGCTTTTGGACCACCTATTTGTCTAAATAGTATATGTTTGATTCTTTAGTATACATTAAGGTCAGGCCTTGCAATGAAACATACTTAATAAAATATACTTCAAATACTTAATAAAATATACTTCAAATACCATGATCATAAAGACAAGTTCCAAGATAACTCTAATGCCAACTAGAGACTACAAATGCTTGTTTCTGAATTTCAATGTGTATTTTAAAAATCCTTAAAAAAAAAAAACCACTTTTCTCTTAATGCTATCCTTTTGTAAGTTTATAAATGCTTCCTCTGAGAAGACCAACTATAATCTCACATAATATACTAATAAATAGCTTACATTTTACTGAATTTTAAAAAAGCTTTCCCATTAACACCACAGAGTGTTTTTTTAGCTATGTTTTATAAATATTTTAGTACCTATTTTACAGAGAACTTCTTTTTCTCTGAAAGGAATAAAATCTTTCTGTTTCATAAAGGGCCATACTCAGATTTTTAAGACCCATAGGTAATAACTTTCAAAGACCCAAGTGTTTATATCACATAATGCTATCTGTGTGCACTCTGATATCTCAAGATTTACATGGTATGCTTTTGAACTTTTAGCAAATGAGGTAACTTGATCAAATTAGCTAATCCAAGGAAAGATAGGCTTCTTAGTATGCTGCTCTCCTGGGCAGTAAGTCGCCAATTCTTTCCTCATGCTGACTACCTTAGCTAAAATGTGGCACTTGGGGAATGGGATTAGACTTGGGCCACCAGCATTTAGGATGTTCCTGACTCAGTGCTCAGACTCTGTCTCTCTTAACCTGTGACCAGAAGTTCTAAAAGTGTTGTGCTATATGAGAAAATCCCAGCCATATCTCTCTCAGTATATAAGGAAACAAGATATTGTAGAGAAATTTGACTTTGCAACCTTGTCATGAGCCACTTTTCATTCTAGCTGTGAACTCTACACTCAGGGAGATGAAAGTAGCAGCAAAGAACAGTGTGCTCAGCTTCTCAGGCTCCTCTTCACCCTTAGCCAACAAGCCCACCACTGGTAGACATGAGTCCTCAGGAGAGCCTGTGCTTTTGAGTGTACTCCAACTAAAGGGCTTCCCTCCCCAGCCTGTGGACGGCCTATCAGAACTACGCAGTGAGTCACAGAGCTGCCTATGAATCAGAAGTCATGAAGTCCCCTCTATAATCCAGACTGGAGCATACTATAACCCTGTTTCCCTACTGACTTCCCAATCAGAAAGAGTCAAATAGGAAATTCATTTACAAATATCAAAATAGACTGGGTCAGAAAGCATCAATTGCATATACTGGGGGATACCTGTAAACTAAAGTTAGGATTAAACAGAAGTATTTACTTAAAAAAAAATCTTATAATTACCTTGTCATCCTGCAAATCACAAAGTAGCAAGCACAAAAACAAACAGAGAAAACAATAAACTCTTAGTTCCATAAATAAATTTTCTCAATGAGTCCCTATCATAATAGATAAAAGCTAAGTTAAAAACAGCCATGAGTTGTTTCTCTAAAATTAACTCTGTAAATAAATTAACACTCCTGGAACTGTCATAAAATGAACACTAACATGTATTTATGTGCTGACAGGAACAAATGCTTGAAATTCTTTTTAAATTGTTTTGACTTTTCTGGTTACAAAATTATCTTTGAGTTTGTGAGAGAATAACCCTCCTGTTAATACATGTGGGTGAAATTCTTATCATAGGTCTGTGGAGTTAAAGTTATGTCCCCCATCCCAGGAAGTCATTTGTCCAAGGAAAGATTCCCAGAATACTCTAAAGGTGGAGCCAATACACAAGACCTGTCTGGGCTCATTCATCCCCTAGCTCACAGGGTGTTGCTCACCACTGCCCTGAAATGGAATGGTGACATGATGTGTCTCTTGGAATAGAAACTAAAAGGGACAAACAGCCTAGGGAGTCTGGAAGATGTTAATCAGTGTCATGGGCATTTCTCCTAGGAGAGGACATGAGTGCTGCCACATTTAGGCTCGAGTTGAGCAAGCAGGTACCTTAGTTGGACAGGGCCATCCATTAGGGTCAGGAGAGCAGCTGTCACATGGAGTACGTGAGCTGGGCAAGGGAGAGTGTGTGATAGCAGAACTATGTGCTCTGTTAGCTGGATTGCTTTTATGTCTTTTGCTTCATTTTTCTTTTCCTTTTTCTTGATTTTTACTAACGTTTCTTGTGAGATTACCACATTGCAACCCCATAAATATGTACAATTATTATTTGTCAATTAAATTCTTTTTAGAAAGAATAATAACTTGTCTCAAGAGAACTAGAGAAAGGAATCTTGATTTTGGACTCTGCTCAAGGTAGACTGCAAGCCTTGTTTCTTGAGGCCCCGCCACAGTGGTAGCCAAGGGAACCAACTGAGACAGCCCTGGGGGAAGCTGTGACCTATACGGCCAAGCCAAAATGAGGGTTCTTCTCATTTCTGGCTTAAGGGTTTTGTGATTTGTTTCAAAATAAGGAAGCCCATTTCTTTATATAACTCCTCTATTACTGGAATTTTATTCCCCCAAATTATTTAGTCAAATATCTTGTTTTTAGAATTTGATATTTTCTGGACCAGTATTAATCTCAGGTATGAGCCGCCTTCATCAAATCCAAACATATGTGCCAGATATGGTATCTAAACTGCATGCAGAAATACCATTTCTAAGAGGGGCAATCTCAGTTTTTCAGGCATCTAGCTCATTATACATCATGGATATTTTTTATATGACACACCACACAGTTGGGATGCTTGATTGCCTCAAGTCCTGTGATGCTCTGCTGCATTCACATGGGCAGGGAGGCAGACCAGGTTTTCAAGGTGATCAGATTCCTTCTGATGGTAAATGACAGAAAGGCTCATCTCTCACCAGAATATGGCAGCATTGGGTTTCAAATGAAGGCAGGGAAGGACTTCAAAGGACTGTCTATATCCTCAGTGCAGGAGTCCTTGCTGTTGAATCCCTGAACAGCCCCTCCCACTGGGACAGCACCCCCTACTAAACAGAGCTGTTTTAAGCGAGCAGAAATCATGTCCACATAACTTCCATTCACTGATCTCACTTCTAACCACTTCTTCTGTTACTTCTCTAATTAAACCAGCTATTTTCAACAAATAATTTTAAAGTTGCATTTAATGCCTTCCCACAGTAAAACAATTCAGATATTTTTGTATTTAGTAAAATTTTATTTTAGATCAAAATTTACTGTGGCCAGATTACTACAGAAAGACTAATTTTAAAACTCATGAGTGAGAGATGAAACTTTGATGATCATTTGGGATTCCTCTCACTTTTTGCTCATTCCAATTTATACTTAAAACAGTTTTAAACAATACTGGGATTTTCTTTTTTAATGATGAATCCTCAATTAGATTAAAAATGCTCTTAAGTGTTTGCTGCATTATAAACTGGAGGGAAAGGATAAGAAGACATCGAGGCCAGTCCCCGAACACCCAGTTTAGCTGTGTGCTAGTGCTTACCTTGGGTTGGATGGCCTCTTTCTGGCTCACCAGCTGAGACCTTAAGATGAGGACTTCCTCCTTGCGAACATCAAGCTCCTCGCTCACAGAGGTCAGCTGTTCCATGAGGACACGGTAGGCAGGTGCACCTGGGGCAGTCACCTCTGGGGCACTTTTCTCACTGAGGGCCTTGCGCAACTCATTTAGCTCATTCTTCAGTTTTTTGTTTTCTGATTCTAGTTCTTGACGCTGTAGGAAATATGAAGAAAAGTTCATCGCTGTCATCCTCAACTTTACATTGGATGCTCAAAATTCCCCCAAGCTGGTAAAAGAATTCTGCTGGAAAAGTTCATCAGAGCTACCCTAGTGAATGGCTTCCTAGGTTCTGCCAGAGCTCTGTTCTACAAATTAAGGAAGTCTGACATCAAGTAGAATTGAGTAAGGTCAATGGAAATTTGCTTCATCAACCCAAATTCCAGAGTCAAATGTATTCTGGCCTGCCCAGGGTGTATTCACTGGCCTGGAGAGATTTCTGAGTCTCAAGGGGCAAGTTTAACCTGTGCTATGGAGCCCACCTTTTGTTTGCAGATAAATATAAGGGAAATCTGAGCGTCCAGCTGGCCAGGATATTTCCAATGAATTATTCAGATGGGTGGATCCCTAAAATCTTTAGTAGTTTCCTCTTATTTCCTTTATAAAGCAGAATGTAAAGACTATTGAAATTTTAGGCTTTTAACTTCTAATTTAAAAAATTTACCATATCATTCAAATGAATAAAACTACCTTTAGTGTCTCAATGTCAACAAATAGTGTATTTTTCAAATTTCTTTTCTGTGTGACATGCTTGTGACATTGGGAGAGCCTTGGGAGGTGGGAGGCGAGGCTGAAGGCCTTTCTCCAGCCATACAGAAGGATATGTACATTCTCATCGCCCCCGTATTTCATGTCCTAACAGCTAGACCCTGCTACCAGTTAGTGCCGCTCACTCCATGCTCTGTCCAAACAATGGCAATTGGAACCCAGAATAGAGTGGCACTGACACTAGAACACAAGTGTCACAAGACAGATGTAGACAGGCACTTAAAAAGACCATGCTGCCTCATTTAGCACAAGATGCAAAGCCTGATGATACTGCAACACTTGTGTATAAACATTAAATATTTTATTTGTTTCTTCCCAGAGACAAAATCTTAAGGTTTGTAGCACCATATCAGTCCTTTCAATGTGTTATATTAAAATTATTTAAAGTCCTTCTTTTTTCTAGTTTAAGAATATATAACGCTTTCTTTCATAAATTATTTTTTTGCGAAAATGAATGTTCCTTCTCTTCCCTGTCTCCAACTGGCAATCAGATTCTTATCGCTCATTTCTGTAATAGAAGACACATACATGTTATTACTTTGATGTGTAAACTACAAATGTTTCCCAAATTTACTGTGTATCAGAATCACCGAGAGGTCTTGTTCAAACACAGATTGCTGGGCCCTACCCTCTGATATTCTGATTCAATAGATATAGTACTGTGAGGCCTGAAAATCTGTATTTCCAACAAGTTACTAGCTGACATTGATGCTGCTGGTCCAGGGACCACATTTTGAGAGTCACTAATCTAATACTTTGTGAATCTGGGCTTCATTCATACTACAGAGAATGTTTTTATTCATTCATTTTTGTGTGAGGCAGGACAAGATCTGGAGACCATATTCCTACTGCTATGTCTGGTCTGCCCCATCACACCCAATCAGATTTTTATAGTGGCAGATGTAACATCTGAACCCAGGGCACTTGATGCTAGAGTTCACGTCCTTTACTTCCACAGCCTCGAACGGCAGCTACTTCTCTTCCTGTTTAGACTAAAGTCTCACTTATATGAATAGAATTTATAAAAAGAACAGAAGAAATAACGCTGAATAAGGCTGAAGCTAGGACCTCTGGTGCAACCTCCAGCCCTTAAGGATGTTCTCTGAGAAAAAGAGAGGCTCTGAGTGGGCCTCTTGCCAAAATAAAATATAGGAAGTCTTGAGCAGAAACTTCCCATTACCTTGAGTGACTCATATTCCAGTTCCGCACCTCTAATTTGTGGTCTTTCTTCTTCCTAGTGAAAATTTAAAGTAAAAGTTTTATATTTTAATTGTCACATTTTTACTCTTAAAATATTTACTTGCTCTACAAAAAACAATGGAGAGAGTTTAGCCCTCACTACTTTAACCAAGTACTGCTCAGATAGCCTGGGTTGAGTCCCCACTAAGGAAGAGACTGCTGAAATGGACATAAAGCCGGCCTCAGTTCTGCGGATGGGCTGTGCTGCGCACCTTGGCTTTGCTGCGGAGCACCTGCTCCTCCTTGCGGTCCAGCTCATCCTGCATCACCTGCTTCTCCTGCTCCAGCTCTGTGACCCGCTTCTGGAGCTTAAGGAACAATGACATGTCCAGAGGCACCTTCTTCTCAGTTGGCTCCTAAACCCCAGGAATCACAAGATGGTCAAGACAAGCCAGAAGACATACAAGCCAATGAGAAAACGACAAATAGTTCAATGGAAAAATAGGCAAACTTACAGAATAAGAAATATAAACATCTAGAGAATATATTTTTAAAATGCTCAACCGAGCTAACAATGGGAGAAATGCAAATTAAACAACAGTGAGCTACTACTTTTCCTCTATCAGAATGGCAAACACTGAAAAGATTCATGATGCTGTGTTAGCCACGGTGTCTCATATGATATTGGTGGAAGTAAAAGTAGACCTTTGAAAAGGGCAATTTTGTTGAACTTACTAAAATTTAAATGTGCGTACGTATACCTAGCAAATCTATATTTAGGAATTAATCCTATAGAAACACTTACACAAATATATGAAAAATATGGAAAAAGATGTTCATTGCAGCATTTTGTTCGTTTGTTTGTCCTTGCAAAAAAAAAACGGGCAAGAATCTGAATGTCGGTCAATAGAACAGTTGCTTAAATAAATTATGGTATAGCCAAACTGTGAAATATTTTTTTAGCTATTAAAAAGAATGAAGTAGGCCTGTTGTAGTGGCTTACACCTTGCACCAAAGTAATCCCAGCACTTTGGGAGGCCAAGGCAGGCGGATCACAAGGTCAGGAGTTTGACACCAGCCTGATCAACATGGTAAAACCCTGTCCCTACTAAAAATATAAAAATTAGCTGGGCGTGGTGGCACATGCCTGTAACCCTAGCTGCTCAGGAGGCTGAGGTAGGGGAATCGCTTGAACTTGGGAGGTACAGGTTGCATTGAGCCGAGATTGTGTCACTGCACTCCAGCAGCAGAAGAGCAAGACTCTTGTCTCAAAAAAAAAAAAAAAAAAAGAATGAAGTATATCAACATGAGCAGATAAACATGTCTTAAAGTATTACATGAACACACAAACTGCAGGACAGAAAATATATTAAATATATCTTGTTTTTGTTAATAAAACACAAATATATGTGACTTTTAAATGTATACCTAGCACAGCATATAAAAATTTGCAAGGCTATCAATGGTTATCTCAGAGAATGGGAGGTCCTATGGGAAAGTTTCATTTTTTACATTGCACACTCCTATATTTAAATTGTTTACAATGGGCAGGTAATACATTTGGAATCAGGAAGAATTATTTTTGAGAATATGAAATGCCAGCATAAATATATTGAGATCACACAGAGAAAACTGAAATCTGAAAAACCAAAACATATACAGTCAGCCGTCCATATCCATGGCTTCTGTATCTGTGGGTTCCACACCCTCTCAGATTCAACCAACTGTGGAGCAAAAATATTCCAAAAAAACTCCAAAAACAATAAAAATGAAAATGACTGCCACATTTTTACTGTTAGAATATTTACTCCCTCTACAGAAAACAGTGAAGAGAGGTTAGCCCTCACTACTTTAACAAAACACTGCTTGGTTAGGCTGGGCTGTGTCTCCACTAAGAAGAGACTGCTGAAATGGACATAAAGCTCAGCCATGGCTCTGCAGATGGGTCTTGGCCTTTTATTACAAATAAAAAACAATACAGTATAACAACTATTTATATAGCATTTATATTGTCTTAGGTATTATAGGTAATGTAGAGATGATTTAAAGAATATGGAAGAATGTGCATAGGTTATACGTAAATACTACTGCATTTTATATAAGAGATTTGAGCTTCCTTAGATTTTGGTATTCACAAACCAATCCCCTGCAGAAATGGAGGGGAGCCTGTATAGTCCTTAATAAACTGAAGGATAACCTAATAACATTTTAAAAGTGTGTCAATTGGTTCCAAAACAGAATCACAGTGAGAACTACTAGGATAAATAAAGGTACACTAATTAAAGCAAAAAAAAAAAAAAAAAAAATGGAAACAACTAACCATCATCATGGAAGTTGTGGGTGCCATAATTGTTTTAACATGTTTACTTAAGGCTTTAATTTTGTACTATTTGTTTTAACATGTTTACTTAAGGCTTTAATTTTGTACTATTAATTTTGTACTACTGTACTTTAATTTTGTACTATTAATTCTAATAGTACAATTATTCTCTTTTTACAAAGAGAAGAGAATAATTGTACTATTAGAAGAGAAATAATTGTATTATTAGAATTAATGTAGACAATAAAGAGTCCCTTTGTTAAAGAGAGAGAAGTGGGGATGGAGAAGCGAGAGAATAGCAATAATCATCTATTTAACTAAATCGTCAAAGTATAATTCTTAAATAATTGCAAATCTACCCAATTGTTTCAAAAGAGAATGTTTACTTTTGCTTTTGTGATATGACAGCAGAATAAGCTTTTGTAGAAAATTTAGAAAACAAGAAAAGTTCAAAGAAGAAAAATACAGGCATAATCCTATCTCCACAGAAAAACTATAATTTTTTCTTAGTCTTTTTTTTTGATGCATCTATAGATTTAAATAACTAGAATAATATTGTCATTATAATTTCATATGATCTTTCAAACTTGGTATTGCATTGTTTCCCAAATTTATAATATATTTAAATATAAAGACAGGCATGTTACCATTTGCTTAGCTATTACTTTACAGATGGATGTTGAAGTTGTTTCTAATTTTTTGCTATTGGAATATTACGAAAATACACACCCTAGTACATAAATATCTAAACAGTAACTTCTTAAAGCCCATTAAATTAGGCCAATTTACACTTCTATCAGCATCCACCACCTTACCTTGAACAGCAGTGATTAATTTTTTAAAAAATTTAGCTGTTTATAGACCAAAAGTGGCACTGTGTCATTAATTTGCTTTTATCTGACTTTTTTTTTAGACAGACTTTTGCTCTTGTTGTCCAGGCTGGCATGCAATACATGATCTTGGCTCACTGCAACCTCTGCCTCCCAGATTCAAGCAATTCTCCTGCCTCAGCCTCCTGAGTAGTTGGGATTACAAGCATGTGCTACCACTCCCGGCTAATTTTTTGTATTTTTAGTAGAGACGCGGTTTCACCATGTTGGCTGGGCTGGTCTTGAACTCTTGACCTCAGGTGATCCACTCACCTTGGCCATACAAAGTGCTGGGATTACAGGTGTGAGACACGGCGCCTGGCCACCTTTGACTTTTGATGAGACTGAATAATTTTTATTCTCAGGAATTTTATATTCATTAACTACCTTTGGTCTTTTGTGAATTCAGAGCAGTGCTGAGTTAAGTGTTATTCCAATTCTAAAAATGATCTGAGAAGAATCAATTTAACCGAGAAATAGGCATTTATAGGCTGTCAAAGTCATCTGTCCACAAATTAATTACAGCTGAACTTTTTTCTTTCTGCCTACTTTGTAATACTCAACAATTGGAAAAAGTTTAGCTGTATATCTTTATAATAAAGTCTGTCTTGACTTAGAAGAACAGATATAACATCTTGCTAAACATGAAATCACTACAGAATTTCATTCGTATAAAAATTCTTTTCTATGCATCCCCCATAAAATTAAGCACAAAATATTTACATTGAAGCTTATTTAACAATTTAAATATTCAATCTTATATATTTTAATGTTTGTTCATTTATTAACGATGTACATGTATGTCCCTGAAATTTTAAATTATTTAATATTTTCTTACACTGTCACAGAACCTTTCATTCTAGAAATGAATATAATACTTCATTTATTATACCTAAAATATCATTTGGAAATCATTCCTTTGAGCCTTGAATGGACATTTTTGTTTAAAAGAAATCCTCTTATTAAAATGGGATGGTGTTTTAACAACTAGAAGTAGCAAAAAGAAAAAAAAAAGAAAAAATGGGATGGGGTAACTCTTTAGACATTGGCTAATACTACATAAACTACTAGTTGATTGCTAGACAAGAGCAAAATTCTGTGGACAAGAATATTAAAATAGAAGATGGATGATCACAAAAGATTACATTTGAAAAATGCAAAATGACTTGAGGCATAAAGATTGGTGATTATTTAAGAGTGCTCCCGATGGTGCCCATTCTGAGCCCTGATGACACATCTAATTAAAGAGATACTATCTAATTAAAGAGAGGTCCTCGCTATACCCTATGAGCAAGGAGGTAGATTGGGCTGTCACAGAGATGTTTCCGAGGTTTTGTTTCGCTTTCTTGCCTTAGTAAGGACTTTGTCACCAAGGCTTTTCTAAGAGAGTGAAACTTTTTAACTTACCTAAAAAATAACACTAGTCTCTCATCTGAGGAAAATCAAGATAACTGAATTTACACACAAAATTACCACCACTACAAGCCTGGCAGTCATTCTTAAATAACTCCTAATGATAGCTGAGAAAGTTCTGGTGACCATTCCCCAGATGTAAAAGGTGTGAGAAAGCTCCAGAGCAGAAGGAGAACGGGGATTATCAGTCAACAGCTCCTAGAAGAGGTGCACGCCAAGCAGAAGCACTGGTTCCAAAGCAAAGTAAACCCAGCCCATGAATATCTACAAGCATGGGAGGGCTGCAAAACAAGAGGGGCTGGCAGGTGAATTCTCCAGAGAGCTACAGACTGGTTTCCAGCAAGCACACCCTTTTTATCATGGCTTCCCCCTACCAGCAGGAGCTGCTAAAGTGGTACTACACTGGAATGGGCAGTTTGTAAATGTACTTCCCTCCAACTACTGCAAGTGACTACTCCCACTGAGATGAACAGGATGTAATCCTAAAATCTTCCTATCTACTGAAGTCTCAGAAGTCCTAATTTTGAAATCTTCTAAGTCTAACTTTGTGGTATTCTCTAAAGATGGCACCAATGATTCTTCTCAACATACATGTCTTTCCTCCTAATAAGAGATAGAATCTATTCCCTTTGCCTTGAATCTGGGCTGGCCTTGTGATTTTCTTTGACCCGAATGTGGCACAGCTAACACTGGGCCAGTTCTGGGCCTAGCTCTAAGAGGCCTGGCATCTTTTAGTCTTTCACTCTTAGAACCCACCCACCTGCTTCTGAAGAGAGGCTACCTGGAGAGGCCCAAGGAAGAGAAGTAAGCACTCTAAAGAATGCAGCTACATTCTTGTGGTGGTACTCCGACTACCACCACATGAAGCAGAAGAACTGCCCAGTCAAATCCCACAGAATTATGAGTAATAATAAATTACTGTTCTTAAAAGACCACTAAAATTTGAGCTCATTGATTGCATAGCAATAGATAACTGGAAATTCAGACTCGCTGCTGTGGGTGGAGTCTGTTCTTTTGTGTCCAGGCCTAGGCACATGCTGTAAGGCAAATAACCCAGGTACAATTAACACACCGTAATTAGTCTAGGCATAGTTAAGACCCCATCCACCTTGATTTAGTTCTTATCCCTACTCCCTGACTTATACTGGTGCCCAAGTGATCTGTTCCATACTGTTTTGACCAAATCATTACAAAAAGGTTACCTCTTAAAAGAAAACGGTACACTGGCATGACATGGACAAGAACAGTTGCAAAACCAAATGCCCAAATGAAAATATCCTGCTATATACTGGCCATACTGTCATATCCATGGGCCCTAGCCAATGTTAGCTGTAGACAGAAAAGCGATTGGAGACTTACAGTGTAGAATCCCTGGATGGAAGTCAATAGAATATAATGGCTTAAGAACATGAACTCCGAAGAGATAAGCCTCAGTTAGAATACTGGATCTGACATTTATAAGCTGTGAACCTGGACAAACTACTTCGCCTTCTTGCATGTTTGGTTCCAATGATACAACATTTCAACTATATAACATTTTTCTTCAAAATTAACAGAATAAGATGACAGAAATGTCATTCTTAAGTAGAACTAAGACAAGAAAGGAAAGAATTATTCAATTTCTCTAGCTATTCTGCCAGAAGCAGCCTATTTCTGATGTGGCCATTTTCAAAGAATATGATATAAAAATAGGACAGTTGTGCCTGAATTACCCATTACTGAAACTATATCACATTTTAAAAGATCTCAGAATTGGTTGGGAATAATCTAACTAAAAGTCACTGTACTCTTGGAGTTTCAGTAATACATCATTTTGGTTTCATATCACATAACACAAAACATTAAAGCAGATTTCTAAACCATTTTTCATGCATTTTTATAGAAGAAAGTTACACTGGTTAAAAACTGGCATAAAACAGAGAGAGCAGTTCTGTTGAACTCTGGGCCACTGGTGTTTATAATATTCAAGGACAAAGGGCTTACTCTAAAAATAATTCACCTCTGTCTACAGAGGTGGTCTATAGATAAAAAATTAATAAATAATAAATAAAATAATTTGCCTCAGTCTGAAATAAATTCCTGATAGGCTATATTTTCTGTACACACACCATGTTAGGTATGAAAGACAATTATAAAAATAAAATTTCACCATCAAAATTACATTAAAAATAAAAATTTGTATTGACAAAAAATATGTGCAATGGGTATGTATGTACACAGCACTTATGTGTACAAAAACATAAATAAGTTTGTATCCACAAGTCACTTATGAAGAATAAATGATTTAAACAAATCCTACGTTTATGGCCAATTGGAGTCTGCTCTGCAATGGAAATGCTCCCTGTTAATAACAGCATGGTCACATCCTACTTTCAGTGACAGATGTCTAAATTGTACCTCTGTCCTCAATGGAATGTCTTCCATTTCTGCAATTTCAGAGCTAAAGGTATATTCAGACTCGTTGCTGCTGTGGGTGGAGTCTGTTCTCTTGTGTCCAGGCTTAGGCACATGCTGCAAGGCAAATAACCCAGGTATAATTAATACACCATAATTAGTCTAGGCATAGTTAAGACAGCATCCACCTTGACTTGGTTCTTATCCCTACTCCCTGACTTATACTGGTGCCCAAGTGATCTTTTCCATCCTGTTTTGACCAAATCATTACAAAAAGGTCACCTCTTAAAAGAAAAAGGTACACTGGCATGACATGGACAAGAACAGTTGCAAAACCAAATGCCCAAATGAAAATCACTTGTGATTATTAGCCAAGTTGCCTTTGGGTGTTGAAAGCTTTGAGCAAACAGTCACATTGGGTGAAGCAGTGCTCGTTGAAGCATTGGGTGAAGCTTCCAAGCACTGACTTTAGTGTTGCAATCAAATAAAACTTACCAAAAACCTCTTAAGATATATTGAAATGACATGCACAATCATTTTACTGCATGGTAATTAGGCATAAATGGTTAAAAAGAAAAGATGAAGGAGTTCACATAGGTGGCTCTAATTTCCGTCACTTTAATAGGTGAAGTTAAATCTCTGGAGTGAGCAGTGGGCAGTGGGCAGAATGGACAGTACAGGGGGGTAAGAAAGCTGCTCTAGGAATCCTCTGAAGAGATTTTGGTTATTACCTCAGGGCACTTGGGTGGCATTTTTATGTCATGTGATACCTAGGAAATTAGTGTTCAGAAAGCTCATGGGGTATAGAAAAGTTTAGCAACTATATCCCTTCCCTCCTGTAGGAGAAGGGGTTAGAGAATAACTTGAAGGAAGAAGGAATTAAAGGCTGGGTTTGTGTCTCTCACCCTTAGCATGTCCCCAGCAGGAAAGGTGGAAAGGTCCAGTGGCCCTTAATCTCACAGTGTTACAGGCCCTGAGGGCTTCAGAAAGGCCTCTGAGAATTTTCTCATCTATCCAGCTTTCTTTGTCCCTTTCTCCAGCTGCTGGAAAAGAGCTGGAAGCCACAAACAACTTCTCACTTCCCTTCCAACATTCAGGCTCATGGAGAGCAGTCTTATCCAGAGGCACTTAAAAGTCTCCCAAGCCAGACTGGGCGTGGTGGCTCACGCTTGTAATCCCAGCACTTTAAGAGGCCAAGGCAGGCAGATCACCTGAGGTCGGGAGTTCGAGACCAGCCTGACCAACATGGAGAAACCCCGTCTCTACTAAAAAAAAAAAAAAATACAAAATTAGCTGGGTGTGGTGGTGCATGCCTATAATCCCAGCTACTTGGGAGGCTGAGGCAGGAGAATCACTTGAACCCGGGAGGTGGAGCTTGTTGTAAGCTGAGATCGCTCCATTGCACTCCAGCCTGGGCAACAAGAGCAAAACTCCAACTCAAAAAAAAAAAAAGTCTCCAGGCCAGCCCAACCTGTACTCCAGTGTGAAGGGAAGACCCAAGAACACCAGCACCTCTGAAATGATCCAGAAGCTGGGGTGCATATGAAATCAAAGGCACTCAGATTCACTGTTTACAGACACAGGCACTCTTACTTAAAGTTCCCAGTCCAAGCCCACAGTTGAATGAGTAGCATTTATTTAATAAACTGGTTATGTCACTAAGAAAAACAGGTAGTCCAGATAGACACCAAGACAAAGATTTTTAATAAGCTTATTAAAAATGAGAGAGATCCCTGTCTTCCCACATATATCTACCATTATACAAGAAATACCTTAAGGCATTAATGGAAGCAATACTGTTTTTTGCTATTTAATGTAACTTTTGGATAGAGGGCAGTGGTTAAGTGTTCTGGGTCTGAAATGAGATGGAGCTAGGCAAGAACAGCAGCTCTTTCACTTACTTGTCCCTTACTCAACTTTTCTAGGCCTCAGTTTCATCATCAGGAAAAAAGGGTTACTAATTTCTATCTCATAGGGTTTATATGAGGATTAAATAAGAGTGTGCAAGTAAAGAGTTTGGCTTGGCATAACAAGCATTCAATGAATGTTAACAGCTGCTGCTGTGATTGCTGGGGCACTGCAGTGATTCAGCAACTTCCTTGTTGGTAACTTTTTAATTGTCTGTTTTTAGGATTTTGTTCCTCCATTCAAGTTTTTTAATTACAAGGATATATGTTTGACTGGATCATCATGTTCTCCTTCAAGATCTGCACCTCCCTCCTCTTCTGCTGCTGATTTCTCCCATGATTCCTTCTTTCAGAACCAGTTTTACTCCCTTTGCCAAGACTAATGACCCCACTATTGATATGCTGGTTTCCTTCCCCTCTCTGGAATTAATTTATCTTTAAACACTTTATAAGCCTGGATTCCCATGCCTCATCATCTTTTCATCATTGGCTTGAAACTTAGCCCTGGATTGGTCCTTCCTCATTGCCTCTGCTCCTATATTCCCTGGACAACTGGCTGTTCTTGGAGAAAAATGCTACAATACTTCTTGTCCTAGGGCCAACAACTCTAGAGGCTGGTAATGAGTGACATTATTAGCTTATTACTGTTCTTTGGCCCATGTATCACATAGTTTATGGGATGCCCTGAAGGCAGTATATCAAGTCCCCTCCCTAGAGTTTCCTCCACTCATCTGAGGACTCTGTTTACAACCAAATGCTTCACTGGCTCTGGATTGAAGCAGTGAAAGCACCATTTGCAGAACAGTGTCAGTCTAATATTAGTCAAATACTCATCTTTTAGCTGTAAAGTTCTTCCTAAACATTAAAATAAGACATTGTCATTAATATTTTAATTGTCCTGGGTTATAAGGTCAAGTTTTTTACTCTCTGCAATTCTGGGCAAGTATTTTCTGCAGAGATTGTGATCTTGACTATATCTGGAGCTAGGAAATGAAACCTAGTGAAGACATGAGTGGGAAACAAGCGAGCTCTGATCTCCTTTCCTCTGCTTTCTCCTTTTCCCTTCATCTGACCATTTTGTCTCCCAAGAGGAATGACAGTGAGTCACAGGCACACAATGGAGAGGACATATGACTGAGAAATAAGAAATTGAGAAGCTAAAACTACCCCTACCCCTACAGCCTGCTGGGAACAGATGGTGAGCAGACAGACTTGCTTAGCAGGAAGGAGGAGCCGTGCCAAGCTGCTGGAGGATGCCATCACTGGAGGGCCTTTCTAGAGATGGCCGCCTCCTCAACTAAAGAGACTCATAACCTCCTCACAGATGTATGTCTCTGGAATATGCTCAGAGATGGATACACGTATGGCACCTCCTTGTCCCATTTATTTTCTAAAATTCATATTGCATGCACTACTAAAGAATCCAAGAAATTCTGCAGAAAAAAAATCTGTTTATCTCTGTTTAAACTGGTAGATTACCACATTTATTTTACCTCAAAATTTCTTTTCCAATGCCACTTATTAACATCCCAAATAACTAGGGGTCTCAGAAACACCTACTGGGTTATAAAGCTTGGCTCTAACCACAACTGAAACAGATATTAACCATAAATAATGGCATGGTCGTCTAGTAAATAGAGCAAACAAAAATACACTGAAGAATGGAACTGGGGAACAAGAATACTGAAAAAGAAGAAAAGGATTCTAGAGAAAACTGAAAATTACAGAATGTGAAGGAAGAAAGGTTTCAATGGGACCACAGGTAGCATAGTGATCATGGAAGATGAAGCTTAACAAGGGTCCTTAGATTTGTCAGTTATGAGGACAGTTATAATGATCACTTGCATTTACTTCTAATTTCTCTTTGTCACACATAAATCAGAGTAGTGAGGTTTAAAATAACGGTCCAATGTGGAATTTATATTAGCTTTCTAGCCTCTTTTAGACAAGGTTTTCTCATCTGCAAGGTGATGAGGCGCTATCTTTTGTATTACATAATCTTTTATTTTGACTTTTTAAGTGTCATATTGTAATGTACTTTGTCAGTGGGTCCAGATAGAAGCAAATACTCTGCCCCACAGATAATGAATTATCTTGCTTTTTATAGATATTTCAGAGCATTTCTGGTCATTTGTATAATTAGGTTACCGTTAAGGCTGGTACTTGTAGGGAATAAGAGAGCTTGGGAACTCTTTGTTTCCTGATAGTGGGATATGTGGAATGGGGAGGATGTGCAGAATTATTAGAAGTATGAAAGGTACATTGGCAAATGCAGAAGAGTCCTTAAATAGATAAGGTAATTCATTACAAATGGAGACCAAATTTTCTTTTCATAGGAATATATCTTCAAAATTATAATCAAAACCAGTCTACATGTAAATTTCACATAAAGCCATTAATATATAAAACAAAGCCCAACTGTACTGACTTTATACTATCACATAGCCCAGTCTTTAAACTGTTTGACTTTACTGAAATTCTTGTGAATAAAATTATATGATTTCTGAGATTTGCTTTAAAATAATCCAATCCATTGGATGGGGTGGGTTGGGGAGATGGAATGGGAGGTGATTATGTGTTGAACATTCTGGATTGGGTGGTAGGTACACAGAAGGTTGGAGGTTCATTCTACTATTCTATTTACTTTTGTATATGTTTAAAATTTTTCATTAAAAAAAAAGCAAAAGTTGGGCCGGGCGTGGTGGCTCACGCCTGTAATCCCAGCACTTTGGGAGGCCGAGGTGGGTGGATCACGAGGTCAAGAGATCGAGACCATCCTGGTCAACATGGTGAAACCCCGTCTCTACTAAAAATACAAAACATTAGCTGGGCATGGTGGTGCGTGCCTGTAATCCCAGCTACTGAGGAGGTTGAGGCAGGAGAATTGCCTGAACCCAGGAGGCGGAGGTTGCGGTGAGCCGAGATCGTGCCATTGCACTCCAGCCTGGGTAACAAGAGTGAAACTCCGTCTCAAAAAAAAAAAAAAAAGCAAAAGTGTTTGACTCACCACCATAAGAGTCATTTCTTCCTTGAGATCATCATATCGTTCTTCTAGGCGACTGAACTCATTCAGAAGGTTCTGATATCTCAGCCTTTCATCATTAAGGTCAAGTTCTAGTTGTTTTGTTTCTTCTACTAACTTCTTCTCCATAGTTTCTGAAATTAAAAAAAGGATACGCATACCAAAGATGGCCCTTTGAGAATGCAATTATGTAAACATGTATACTGATTCCCAGTTTCTGTGTAGGAATTAGTACCACTGTGATCCATGAAGAATGTCTTAGTGAAATGTAGGAAAACAAAAAATGAAATAATTTATTAAAATATCTTCTACTGAGTTATTCCATATATTCTGGCTTTAGTCCCACTAGTTGATACACTGGTTACAACACATCCTTGAAAAACTTTTACTAGTCATTGTCTAGTAACTAAGGTATATATATTTTTATTCGAACAGCATTCTATTCATAAAATTCTTTTACCCAAATTATCGTACTCTCTCAAAAAGTCAGAGATATTTCTCAAGAAAATGGCAAATTTTCAGTGGACCCGACTGTCCTACTCTATAGTGCCTTCCTTCACATATCATCCCACGGCTGTATCTTACATTTTCTATGACTTTGACTCCCTTGCTGTACTAATACTCCCCTGCTTCTAACCAGATAAAATGCTCAGGCTTGGCCAGCTGTGCTGTGTGCTTCTTAGTCAGCCCTCATGTGCTGCTGAGGAAACTCTGTCTTCTCCATTTTACCTACCCCCTCCGCCCCGTCTGTGGCTGTGGTTTGCCTTTGGCTAGGCCATGATCTGGAGATTGGAGATTAGCGCCTGGCTGCAGATAAAGCAAAGTAACAAAACCCCAAATCTCAGCTATATGTCTCAACTCAATCAGCCAACGAGTCACATTTATCGTTATTAAGCTTCCTACCACTATGCTCCATTTTACCCATATATTTGGAAGCTAAATCTTAATCTGTCCTGCCTGCTTCCATTGCTTTACCACTGCTTTCTCAGTGAGCACCATGAAGCCAGGGCTGCAAGTGTCTTGTCACAGCTGCTTCCCTGGTGCCCACCACAGTGCTTCCTAGAGCAGGGCTTTAATAATGTGTAAATGAATGAATGAAATAATTTCTTCTCTCTAAAACATTCTACAAGTTGCCTTTTATTCTCACCAGTTTGCAGAAGCTGCTCCAAGGCTACCAAAAAATTTTCCCTTGGCAAAATCATTGTCATTTCTTTGTTTACAGTCTACTTTCAAATAACATTTTATATTTTCCTAGAAGATTCTCATCATTCTGCATCCTTCTGTTCCATGCTGCCTCCCAGCAGCCTTCTTTCCAGGGCTGTTTTCTACATCACCTCTTAATTTGTTTTCTGGCTTCTTTTCTTTATCTCATCCCTTAGTATGGCCATTAATTCCGGGTTTTCTTCTCTTTCCTCTACATTATCCCCTTCAACTAGGAGAGGTGGGGCAGTCTCTCTTACCACCCAGGTTTTAATGCGTAACTTTAGGCTCCCTTCTTATTCTTTCTCTAGTCTTTAATCAGGATTTGTTTTCTGAACACCTCCATGTTGAGACCTTAGCTGACATCTCAAACTTAACACTTCAACAACTGGCCTCATTAATTTGCCTCATAACTTTGTACTCTTTTCTCAATAACCCCACTACTAATAACATACCATTATTGTTTTGCTACCTCATCATACAATCTTAGAACATTTTTTGTCTCTTTTGAATATCAATGTAATCAACAGAATGTATATGAAAATGTATTATTTTCATATATCCCCATTCCAAACCATCTTTTCCATTTCCACCACTATTTACTGTATAGATCTGTATCTTCTTACCCCATATTTATATATATGTGGATTCCTTATAAATTTATCACCATTCTAGCCTACCCCACAAACAGCAAACAGAATAAATGTCCATATCTAGTTAGTTCTCTATTTTAAAAATTAGAATTTTTTTTTTTTTTTTTTTTTTGGTAGCAGAGTGGTGAATCTTAGAATAGCATCCATTGATTCAGAAAAAAAAAAAGACATACAGAAACACACAAATAAATATACACATATTAGCTCAACAATTCTTATTAGATCAACTGGAATCCTATAAGCCTTAATTAATACATCACACATGCAGAACAAATAAATTTTTTAAAAAAATTACATATGACACTGACTGCACGGGAGTTCACATTTGTACCTAGAGATACCAGATTTACAAGTTTATCAACCAACTAATTCTCTTCGTCTTGGAACTTTATAAATTTGCTGATGACAGCCTCAACTTTTAAAAATATTTAAACTCTAAATAATGTTGTAACTCATCAAATAACATTGTAACTTATACAACTTTGGTGTGAGGTTGGTTGGCGTGCAGTACACACATAAACCTTACCTGTCATCTCTTTAGCCTGCTCCACAATGCGGTGATTGAGGGATTCTTTTTCTTGCTTCAGCAAAGTATTTTCTTCCTTCAGATTTGATACCAGCTATGAAATGAAACAATAAACTGAGATGGCTGCAATGGACAGAATGTGGGTAACCCCCCATGTAGGCACCGAGGAATGAGAGCTAAGCAGAAACCTGGTACAGTTAGGGCTTGAGGAATATCTCACTTTACAGTGTTACTGCTCAGCTATTCCCTTTTATATAATCCTTTACATAATCATATATTAGTTTATAGAATTAGGGCTTGAAGAATCCCTTTATATAATCCTCTATATATAATCATATAATAGTTGATAGTATGAGTGCCTAAAGAATATTTCCCTACATATATACCTATAATTATATCTTAGTTCATAATCGGAGGAATGCCTAGAGTGGACACAGTACAGAGCATGAATTAAGGAATAAGCAGCTTATAATTGGAGGAATGCCTAGAGCAGACACAGTGCAGAGCATGATTTAAGCGAAAAACAGTTATACCAGGACAAGAATTCATGGCCCAGGCGGCAGTGTTCAGTATCGTGAAGATACTCGCTGTATGGCAGGCTTGGGGCAAGAGCCACTCCTCCTGATAAAGGAGGTTGTAGGACCTTGCTCCAGTCAGCTCTTGCTACTATGCTGCTCGAAAAGCATCTTCCCATAGAACTCACTGGAAGCTGCCAGAAGGTGGCGGTAACCCTGACAGCTCTGTCACTGCTATGTGACTTAAAGCATCCTCCTATAAATTTTCTTAGAAGAACAAATCGATTTTCACAGATTCCACTAGTATTACCATAGAAGTAGTTTCCCATAGATAGAAGTATTGCACACTGCACCCTCTTCACTGCACACAGCCCACCTTCAAGCCTCGGTGACCTAATGGGGTGGACCCCTTACTGCACATGTCCCTTGCCTTCATGGGAACGGGCCCCTTACTGTGCACTGTCCACCTCCCGGCCTAGGTGACCTAATGGGGGTGGACCATATGTTTTATTGCTCACGACCCCGTCACTATCCTTAGAGATGATTTCACTCACTGCCCTGCCCCCTAACCTATACACAATAAATACTTAAGCTTCTGGACATTCGAGGCCTTGCCTGACTCCACTCATAGGTGGCGTGGCCCCCCGAGCCCACTGCATTTTCTTTGTACTTCTGTGTCCTGTCTCTTTATTTCTCAGATCCTGCGCCTCAGCACAGCATAAGGCTCACCCCACGACCCTGTGGGGCCCTCAGCCCTACATCGAGGAAGCCTGACGATCAAGGATAAGGACCATAAGCAGTCATTCCTTACTTCTATCACCTCTATGCTACCTGTCTTTGCCTGGTTATGTCTAGTCACCTCACAAACTTGCTCAAGCATTACCCCTCCCACGAGCCTTCCTGAAACCCCCTTCCATTAGCTGTTTTTTCCCTGTGCTACTACAAGACCCTGTATATGCTCTTGATATCCATTATAAATGATTTACTTTCCTCTTTTCCAGAACAGAGTAGAAATTCTTGAAGGATCGGGATAGTAGTGTTTTTTTACTTAAACGTTAAAAAATTGCCTGGCACTTAGTAAGCATTTGCTCTCACAGGTAATTGATATTACCTTGTCATCTCAATGCTTTAACACAAAGCTTATGTGTATCCATGATTCAAGTGGAGAGATTAAGGAGGTTAAGAAGGATACGAGGATGTTTTAGTTTGGGAAATTCACTGAAGACCTTTTGATTCTTCCTGATATCTGTCCCAAGAAAGAAAATTTCTCTTTTATTTCCCTTTAAGAGTTTTACAAGGCTGAGAACTTGTCCTTTAATTCCATGTTTAAATAAGCATTACAATTACAACAATGTCAATATACTTAATGCCACAGAACTCTCTACTTAAAAATGGTGAAAATGGTAAATTTTATGTCACGTGTATTTTAACACACACACACACACACACACACACACACACACACAAGTTGACTCTTAACTTTCTAGATCTTTGCTGGATAAGAATTCCCAGGAAGGAAAAATAAAAACCAAAGGTAATTTTGCCAAGTACGTAATTTACTCAGTTCATCTTTGGAATAAAATGTGTGCTTGTGATGAGTAAAATCTGAATTCCTTTTTCTAAGCCAAAGTTTAGGGAACTCTCAAAACAAGAGCTTTAATAATAGAGAGAAAGGTGGCAGGCACGTCTCTCGTCATGTCACGGGGTTCAGGACAGGAAAAGAGGGCTCTGGAGGGCAGGAAAGTTGGATAACTACACTGTGCCACTCACAGCAGACATCAGTCCAGAAGGGGTCCCTTCCGAGGGCTCAGTCTGTTAGCTCTGCACTGATCTTGCCTTAACATCCACTCTTGGTAAAAAAGCCCCAGCTCTCTGTGGGCTTTCAGGAGAGGTTCTTCCTCTAGGGGTGCACAAGCAATCACCTATGGTGCTTTTTCAAAATAATGTGTCTAGCCCACACTACCAGAACTTGGATAGTTCCCTTTTTATACAAAAACTTCCCAGCAGTTTTGATACATGCTCTTGGTTAATAACCATACATAGCTCTACTGTAACTTCTGGGCTCCTTAATCAAGCTAAGAATGTCATTTTCCTGACCTTGAAGCTGACTGTCACAGTGAAATGTTTTCATTCTTCCCCTACAACTACATTCCATCAAAATAACTAATGTAGCTGGGTGCAGTGGCTCACACCTGTAATCCTAGCACCTTGTGAGGCCAATGTGGGAGAATAGCTTGAGGCTAGGAGTTCAAGACCAGCCTGGGAAACACCGTGTAAACTAATGGTAGTGCCTACAGTTATCTCTGTGAAAAGTAGGAGAAAATGAAATGAAAAGAGAAATCTGAATCTGCTTGTATGTTTATTCTATCAGACTAGAAAGGCAAGAATTTGGCTTTGAAGAGGAAAAGAGAATCTTCCCACCACACTTAAATACTGTACAGATTCTGAGGAATCTGAAGCTGGAAAGCTTCTGTGGACTTGGGAGACTTGAAGGAAGAAAAGAGATCTTAAACATTCAAGATTTGAGTGCATGTCTGAATTCTGAGAGAACAAGCTTGCCATATCAAAAACATTACATAAAAAAGAAAAGAATCTCACCTTTTGGCACTCCTGTTTCTATATATAGAGTACAGATTCTCTAGAGATATAAGAGGAATTACTTTATTAGGACCTGTAACGCCATGAAGTGCTGCAATTTTACCAGCCACCCTACCCTAACCGATCTGCATCTAAGTTCCTGCTGTGGTTCTCACTGCATATGCTGCTTTAACATTTAGAAGTCAGTACAGACAGAGCCTATCAGGATTCTTGCCAGCAGTTACAGCTGACACAGGCAACTCTTTTCATTTAAAGATGGTAATACCAGTGGAATCTGTGAAAATCAATTACTTTTTCCAAGAAGCCTAATGTTGAGGTACTTTTTAAATGTTTCAGTAGTACATCTCATTACTGCTTGACAATCTTTTTTTTTTTTTTGATACGGAGTTTTGCTCTTGTTACCCAGGCTGGAGTGCAATGGCGCGATCTCGGCTCACCGCAACCTCCGCCTCCCGGGTTCAGGCAATTCTCCTGCCTCAGCCTCCTGAGTCGCTGGGATTACAGGCACGCACCGCCATGCCCAGCTAATTTTTTGTATTTTTAGTAGAGACGGGGTTTCACCATGTTGACCAGTTTGGTCTCGATCTCTTGACCTCGTGATCCACCCGCCTCGGCCTCCCAAAGTGCTGGGATTACAGGCGTGAGCCACCGCGCCCGGTCAGCTTGACAATCTTAATGTCTTCTATACTTAATAAAGTTTTGATATAAGTTAATACAAATTTGTAGCATACAAGCACTGGTCACTCTGTAAGCATTTTGTGGGGAGAGTTCCATCTGCATAAAGCTGTTGGCTGCAATCACAGCAGACATTTAGATTTCTTCTGCTTGGACTTCTTAACAGAGCCTTAATGCAGGCTTCCACAGGATCCCTACCATTAGGTGCTAAACATCAATTATGCTTAGTGTTCCACTACTGGATCACTCAGCATGTGGGAGTTATTTATATCCTCGTGCTCAGGGTCATCACCAAACTCTGATTTTGCAATTCAAAAACTTGCAACCTCAGGTATAAATGGGTTAATCACATTAACCCTACTGAAGAAAAAGGAGTCTATGCCCCAGACCGATGTTTTTTTTTAGTTTTTTTTTTTTAAAAAAAAAACAAGGGTTAGTAGGTGCTTGGCCATTCTCCTTAAAATACCGCTTTGCCTCTGCTCTTATTAGAGTAAAAAGTTCTACTAAAAGACCTACAACCTACCACTGATAAAGTGAAATAAACACTTGGGAAATAGTAATAATGAACAGTGATTCAACTAAACTTTGTACTGCATTTCTAATAAAACCAACAGTGAGTCACATGGACCAAGTCATGATGATAGCACATTTCCTCTGTATACAGAGTACATAGGGGATATGGACATTATTCCTACCTGCTCTGTTTCTTGTTTGTACCTATCTGCATGTTCTTCAATGTATTTTTTCTCTGAACGAGTTTGCTCCAGGTCTTTCCGGAGCTTGGCAATTTCCTCCTGCAGACTAAGGACCCGCCCAGTGGCAACTTTCGCTTCCTCTTCACTTAGTTGAAGACGTTCTAAGTCACTTCGTAGTTTCTCAGTCTCAGAGTTGTATATTCCTTCTAGATTGGTCAGTTTCTCCATGAGGCATTTGTAGTCTTTGTTCTTTAAACATACACATAAGTAACAATAAGTAAATATACATATCATCAAATGTATTTAGTGAGAAAACCATGCTTATTCATCACATTCATGCTATATCTATATCATCAGAGCATTGATATAGTATCTAACCAAAACATTAACTGCAACATTTGCAATAGCACAACCAACACCTTCTAGGTGACACAAAGTAAAAAACAGGCACAATTAATTCAATTCTGTTTGATGTGGTAAGCAACATGGATGTGATTTTTTCATAGTCACAAGATGAATAACATAGTAAATTCTTAATTTCTTGATTCTTAATTCAGAAATAGGAGAATCTATACTTGTTTCTGAAAACAGATCAAAGTGTGGCTAAAAACTAGCTTAGTGATGTATAAGAATGATTAATACAGCCTCAAAATCACAAGTTGGCCAGGTGCAGTGGCTCACACCTATAGTCTCAACACTTTGGGAGTCTGAGGCATGAGGATCACAAAAGGCCAGGAGTTCAAGACCAGCCTGGGCACATAATGAAACCCTGTCTTTAAAAAAAATTAAAAATTAGCCAGACATGGTGGTGTGCACCTGTAGTCCTAGCTACTTGGGAGGTTGAGGCAGGAGGATCACACAGGCCCAGTAATTCGAAGCTGTAGTGAGCTGTGATTGCACTGCTGCACTTTAGCCTACGTGACAAAATGAGACTGTCTTAAAACACACACACACACACACACACACACACACACACACACACACGTTTACTACCTTAAAATTTCTCCCTCCCACTCAGAAAATCTTTCATCCCATTTCATTCTGATTCCTGTTTTTCTTTGTTCTCCTTAGCACTTTTATATTAATTATCTTTATATCATTTACATGTGCTAAAACATTAGTAACTATCTTTAATCAACCAAACTTTTATCTCTGCAACAGACTGCAAGTTCATCAGAGGCATGAACATCTTCCTGATTCTTTTGCTATTTTAACGCTAAACAAATCATCTGTAGCTGGGCGCGGTGGCTCAAGCCTGTAATCCCAGCACTTTGGGAGGCCGAGGCGGGTGGATCACGAGGTCAAGAGATCGAGACCAAACTGGTCAACATGGTGAAACCCCGTCTCTACTAAAAATACAAAAAATGAGCTGGGCATGGTGGTGCGTGCCTGTAATCCCAGCTACTCAGGAGGCTGAGGCAGGAGAATTGCCTGAGCCCAGGAG
>NW_016107640.1:1434504-1441539 GCF_001604975.1 Cebus imitator | reverse complement strand
AAAAAAAAAAAAAAAAAAAAAAAAAAAAACAAATCATCTGTAAAATGAACATACCACATGCAAATAAATAATTGTAATGGAGCATTACAACGTATAAAACACAGCATGTTGGTTTGAGTTGGTGTTTGAAAAACAAATGACACACAATATGACTCTTGGTCATAAAGATTTGAAGCATTAGTAGATCTGTGTTCTCAAAAATAATTTCCTGCCAAGCATGGTAGCTCACGCCTGTAATCTCAGTACTTTGAGGGACTGAGGCAGGAGAACCGCTTGAGCCAACAGCCTGACAACATAAGACTCTGTCTCTACAAAATAAAAAAGTTAGCTGAATGTGGTGCCACATGCTTGTAGTCCCAGATACCCATCAGGCTGAGGTGGAAGGACCACTTAAGCCCAAGATGTTGAGGCTGTAGTGAGCAGTGACTGTGCCACAGCACTCAAGCCTGGCTGACAGAGTGAGGCCCTGTCTCAAATAATTAATAATAATAACTTTCTGCCTTAGTTTTTGCAATTGTCATCCACCTTATGAGTTCATAAATATTTCCATGCTCATTATGGAAATAAATACTGTCATAATTTTACTTTTTACTAAGACTGAGGGGTAAAGTCAAAGAAAAACAATATTGAAAATAATCCCAGTGGATTTCTCAGGGCATACTCCACTCTCAGGGCTCCATTGTGAAACACACCTGCTCATCGACTTTGCGCTGCAGCTGCATGATCTTGTTCTCCATGCCAATGTGCAGCTTCTTGTAGCGCTCTACTGAGCGAGCCTCGATTTTGAGCTTCTTTAACTCGCGCTTGGCCATCATCCGCCGGAAGCAGCATTGAAGGTAGATGATGGCATGCATGCTCCTCTTGTAGTGCATGCGGGCCAGCCAACCCCGCACCCACTTCTGAATGATGACTGCTTTGTGCTCACGGAGTATCTGCAGAAAAGGATAAGGGCAAGCAATGTCAAGACCCCCGAATACACTCATGATTATCAACCAATGTTGGGCTAAAAGTCCATATATTACCTAAAGGGAAAGACACAGAGTTGAATTGACAATCTATTATGTAGATTATACGTATCACAGATATATGGAGGCCACAAAATTATTTTTTAAAGTGATTTGAAAAGTAGAATTTAGAAGGCAATTTCAAAAACATATATAAAAATGTGTTACATGCAGATATTATGCGTATAATTCTAAGCAGAATATGGACTTGGAAGCTGTCTAAATAAAAAACACTAGATTACCAAAAGAAAAACAATTTTAAAAAGAAAGAAAAAATACATTAGATTTCTTATTAGTATATGATTTCTGTTAGCAACAGATGATACTCTATAAAATTAACAGAACCAGGCATCCTGTAAATGATGAACCACTAACATAAGAGATTTCCCTACTACCCTGACTGCTGATACCACCTCACTATGTATTATTAGGCCTGTGCATGAGGACATGAGGTATGGGCAGTGAACTGACTGGAGAGGCCAACACTTGGGGCGGTATAAAGTTTGTACTGATTCATTGATTTTTTTTTTTATCGAAACTAAAAAATAACACTCTTGTTTACCACATTTGAGGAATAACATTCCAGTGAGAATTTTCCATCGCTATTTCAAATGTAGCAAGAATCCACTTTTGGGATTCAAAGGTAGGAGGGATGGGGCTTTAAAATGAAAGGTAAAAGTAATGAGATGTGAAACAACCTAATGTTACTCTTGATTTTATGCTGTATTTCCTATAAAAAAATCATATTTCCCTAAACTTATAAACAACTTACAACAAAAGGTTGCCTTATGAGATGAATTTCTTGTCACTAAAGAGTAACAAACAGACACCATGTAAACATTTTCTAGGAAAGATGTAGAAGAAATTCTTGAATTTTAAGAAAAGGTAGCCGGGCACAGTGGCTCATGCCTGCAATCTTAGCACTTTGGGAGGCCAAGGTGAATAGATCACGTGAGGTCAGGAGTTCCAGACCAGGCTGGCCAACATGGTGAACCCCCGTCTCTACTAAAAATACAAAAATTAGCTGAGCATGGTGGCAGACGCCTGTAATTTCAGCTACTCAGGAGGCTGAGGCAGGATAACCACTTGAACCCGGGAGGTGGAGGTTGCAGTGAGTGGAGATCATGTCATTGCCCTCCACCCTGGGTGACAAGAGTGGAAAACTCTGTCTTAAAAAAAGAGACAATAAAAGAAAAGGTAAACTAGAAAAAAACTGGCATCTATAGATTTTTATGTTTATGATTTTATGAAGAAACTCACATGATATAAATGATATTTAAATGTTATATGTATACTTAAATCTTGTTGGTGATTATTACAAGCAGACACAATATACCTCCTGTCAAACTCTTTTTTTTTTTTGAGGTTGAGTTTCACTGTTGTTGCCCAGGACGGAGTGCAATGGCACAATCTCGGCTCACTGCAACCTCCACCTCCCAGGTTCAAGTGATTCTCCTGCTTCAGCCTTCAGAGTAGCTGGGATTACAGGTATGTGCCACCATGCCTTGCTAATTTTGCGTTTTTAGTAGAGACAGGGTTTCATTATGTTGGTCAGGCTGGTCTCGAACTCCTGACCTCAGGTGATCCACCTACCTCAGTCTTCCAAAGTGCTGGGATTACAGGCATGAGCCACCACACCTGGCCGTATCAAACTCTTAAAATGTAAAAAAATCTCTGAAAGCATCTAACCACATATATTAGGAGTTTAATAAGATTAAAAGACTAGTTCCTATTTTTAGGTTATTGTACCTGAAAAAAGCGATGAATAAAATGTGCCATCCTCGAAGATACATTTAAGAAACAACTGGTTAACTTTTAAACCATCAAAAACAAAATGAACACTATTCAGGAGATCTGAATAGTATCTTTGGCGGCCTCAAGTCTGCCATCTGTGGCTGTTTTCCTAATGCTAAGGCAGCCTTCGGTTTTTCTTCAGTGTAGCCACTGAATCACCCTGCACTGAGGTTGGGAGTTCTGAACATTCACTGAACGTCACAGTCCAGAGAGAGGCCTTTGTCATATCCAGATGACTAAGGAGCAACTGGATGAGCCTCAGTGGTGGCAAATTAAAGACTTTCAGAGTTTAAAACTCAAGCAGGACACAGTGGCAAAGCTCTTAATGCCAGTTTTCCTGTTGCATTTGCTTCCCCTACGTAACTTTGGACGTTGGTCCATTTTTGAAATTTTAGTCAAATGGAAACAACACTTAATCAGAGCTTCCATTTTTAATCTCACTTGCATCATGAGTGAGAGAAATTAATCAACACCTGTACTCTCTTTAAGACTCCCCCACATCTCGTGAAGGGGAACCTTGGACCTGAAATACAGCTAGAAGGAGCAGTAATGTGATAGCTGTTGGCTTACATGTGAGCAAGCCTCAGCGCTGCCACCTCCACCCTGTCCACCCTGTCCAGTCACAGTAGAAGCCTGAGCTGGCCAGAGACTGCTACTGCTAAACCAATGGCTCAAACCCCAACTCAGATGTTCCTAAGGAGAGTACTGAGGAACATAGGAAGGTTTAACTAGTTTGGTGTATCTGAAAAGCCAACTTCAAACCTCTTCCTTCCCTAAAACCTCATGCTTATATAGAAAGAGTATGAGACTAAAGGAGAGGTGAGCAGAAAGAAAGATGTGGAGTAGCTATCTTCAAAACACAGCTATTAAATACACTCATTCAAGCCTCATCAATTTCAATTTTTTTGTCTAAAATCACTTCAAATAAAAAAGTAAAATAAATATAAAATAAATAGAGCCTAAGTCATACCCATATACTGCCTGTGATTAGAGACCCAAATCACCCCATTAATGCTCCTTCTAATGGTGATGTCCACAGAGCTCTAATATCCAGGCTTCTATTTCTCACTTATTTGAAATATACCCTATAGGACAGACTCCAAACCTTGCCATAATGAGAGATAAAAATTGTTCAATGGTCACAGGTGATAATTAAAATTACTCTGGTGACCCTGTTAATTATTGCTAGATATAAGATTATTTGTCAAAAACTTTCGGTGCATCATACCTGTCAATAAAATTTTAACTGAATTAATGTTATACTTTGTCTCCTCTTGACCATGGAAAATTCTCTCAAGGTTGTTTCATTCTTGGAATAATCTTCAACCTGTTTGTCATATATTCTACCTATTCAAAGTTCTCGGTAGTCATCTAAACAGTGGGCCCCATGGAAATTAGGTGCTAATTCCTGGAACCTGCAAATGTTAACTTATTCAGAAAAAGGGGCTTTGCAGACATGATTAGGTTAAGGATCTTCAGATGAGAGGATTATCCTGGATTACATGGTAGAATCTAAATGCTATCCGAATTATTCTTATAAGAGGCAGATAGGAGAAGAGAAGTCAGGTACGCAGAGGAGAAAATGCTGTAAAGACAGAGACAGAGACTGGACTGATGTGGCCACAAGCACAGGAATGCTGGCAGCAACCAGAAGATGCAAGAGGCAAGGAATGGATTCTTTCCTGGAGCTTCCGGAGGGACACCAGCCTGCTGACAACTTGATTTTGCCCCAATGATAATGATTTTGGACTTTTGGTCTCCAGAACTCTGAGAGAATAAATTTTAGTTGGTTTAAGGTACCAAGTTTATGATAATTTATTATAGCAGCCAAAGGAAACTAAAATACCTTTTTTTTCAAATTATATAAACAAAGAGAAAAATACCTTTTTTTTCAAATTATATAAACAAAGAGAAAAAAGAGGAAAATGTTTTTTCCCTATTGTTTTGTTAATAAATATATGTGATTATTTAGTATTTTAAAATGCATTTCAGGCTGGGCATGTGCACAGTGGCTCACACCTGTAATCTCAGCACTTTGGGAGGCCATGGTGGGAGGACTGTTTGAGGCCAGGAGTTTGAGGCTGCAGTTGAGCTATGACTGGACCACTGCACCCCAGCCAGGGTGACAGAGCAAGATCCTGTTTCTAAAAAAAAAAAAAAAAATTTTTAAATAAATATGCATTTCAATTGCTGGTTGTCTCCATACAGTTTCTATGTTCATTGTAGCCCCTGTGGTACTCTAAATAGAAGTGGAATTTGTTTAATGCTAATAGAAGGAATAAACAAAGTTGAAAATAATGCCTCACCTTGCGATACCTATTTCTGGCCAAGAAGCCTCGCAAATAAGACTGAAGAACGATAGTGGCAGCTCGTCTAATCTTATACCTCCTGCGGACCACATACATACGCCAGTACTTTTGAATGATAGTTGCTGCCTTGGTTCTGCGCAGAAACTTAGCATAGCTGGCCAAAGAAAATAACAGTGTGTTGTCACTCAGAAAAAAAACACAGGAATACATGTTATAGAGATGTAAACAGTGTCACTGTTTTAGGCATTAAAAGTAGTACCTCCATTGTATTATTCTAATAATGTGCATGCTAAGTCAACATTTATATTTACTTACATTTGTATAGCAATTTATAGTTTCCCAAAGTTTTTTTTCATTTATTATCTCATTTGAGCCCTCCCTTACCCTGAAAAGCAGGATGGCCCACATTGCCAGATTTTACAAGAAAGTGAAATTCAAAAAAGTTCATTCTTTCTGCAATAGGATCCATTACTATGTCCTCTTTATATAACAGATGGACATACACTGTAACCTCACACTTAGTTATCACCAGCTTTCTTGGATCTAGCCAATACTAATGTACCATATTTTTCCTGAATCTATTAGCGTAAAAGTTCGTTAATTCATTTCTACTTATACTTCTCAATTAAAATCAACCTAATATGTAATCACACTAAAGTGTAATTCTCTTCAAGACCATCTCAGTTAATTGCTCCCCAAAATTCTTCATGCAGTCATTATTAACCAGCTCATATTCATGACTATCTTAATTTATATATGATTTCCTCAAGCTCAATATAAAAGTATCAAAAATAAAAATTTTGAGGACATTAAGTAGGCAGCAGTTTGTAAATGTTTTGAAGATAAATCTGAATCATTCATAAGGCTGAGTGAATTTTATTCTATTTAGCTGTCCTATGAGTTAATCTGTTGTTCCTTGGAACTAAGAAAAGGTGAGGTGTTATCTTTTCAGGTATGGTGACCACTCAAAACTGTCCTTGGTTGGACAGTGAATTAGATGGGCAACCTAATAGGTCATCATGAGACCTACCATCGAGCCTGGTAGCCCCTCACATATCTCTGCACGGTGATGGCCGCCTTCCGCATGCGTAGGTACTTCTTCCTCAGCAGCCACCCACGGATGGTCTTCTGGATCCGGATGCAGGCAGCCCTCAGTTTGTCTGCTCTCAATTTTTCTAGATAGGCAACTTGACCGGCACGGAAAAAGATCTTTGTCTTACCAAACTGGTATTTGTCCTTGTCCTATTTTTGAAAGAAATTGTATATTCAGAAATAATAACCATATAAATGAAATTTAAAAGAAAAAATGTCCAAAAGCAGAATCAGTAAAGGAATTAATCTATCAGCTAAAACTTGGGCTACGTCACAATTAACTAATGGAACCAGACTTTTAATCCTTTGCAAGTTGAGCAAACAGAAGGGATTTCAAGAAAAACTGCAGTTTAAGAGTTATTTTCCAGAATTATTCTACCTGGAATTATTATCTGAGGCCCAAAACTTGGTTGTGGGTTATAGGCAGCTATTATTTGCTTGTTTGTGTTTTAAACATCTCAAGGAAATGGAGATGCTGACTCTCTCTGACTGACCCAGGCTGTAAGGATTACATCGGGCTGTATATTCCATGAGAAAGCTGAAGGGACAAAAACACCAGTGTGAAGAATAAGGCAGGAAGAAATGCATATGAAATAAAATTAAAAAACCAAAAACCAAAATCCTTGAGTATTCATATTGAGTACATTTCTAAACATTTATCCCTTGGCTTTATCAATAATATCTGAAAACAAAGTAACAAAACTCCATAAATATGTTTAAAATCCTACAAATTTCAAACTCCTTTTACAGAAATATAATTATTTATATTACATTGTGATTCACCTTATCTAGAAGTATGCAAATCATTAACCATTCCTGCACCAAAGAATGGAATA
>NW_016107640.1:1416353-1434479 GCF_001604975.1 Cebus imitator | reverse complement strand
TTTGACATGGAGTCTCGCTCTGCTTCCCAGGCTGGAGTACAGTAGTATGATCTTGGCTCACTGCAGCCTCCGCCTTCTGGGTTCAAGCGATTCTCCTGCTTCAGCCTCCTGAGTAGCTGGGATTACAGGCACAGACCACCACGTCCAGCTAATTTTTGTATTTTTAGTGGAGACGAGGTTTCACCATATCGGCCAGCATGGCCAGCATGGCCCAAACTCTGGGCCTCAAACAGTCTGCCCAAGCCTCCCAAAGTGCTAGGATTATGGGCATAAGCCACCACACCCAGCCATGTGGTCTGAAATGCTAAGTGAAAACAGAGAAAATCATTTTTCCCTATAAGTAGATATCTCATCATATCTCATATGTGATACCCCAAAATAAAAAACATCCACATATATCTAAAAAATCTAAAATTATTTCAATTTTAATCAATAAAATTTACATAGGAACCCTAGCTAGAAAAGTGGTCCTTACCCCTGAGCCACTTCACACCTCACACCAACCCTGCTTCCATCTTTCAGCCTCTGCCTAAATTCCCTGCAAAGCCCTGATTAGGCCTGAAGTGGCCTGGGTGAGGGGACCAGGCATAGGCCTGTTCCTATTTCTGCTCTACATTCCCCCCTGAAGCCAGGTAAGAAGGGAATTGGGTCAAACTCGAAAAGCCCCAGTTTTTAAAAAATATTACTGAGGAAGTAGCCTTAGCTCCTTCAAGGAAAAAATATTATTAACAAAAAAGGGGCATTACAAGCAGTCCACAGCTAGTAATTATGATCAATTAGCTCAAAGTGAGGTAATCCATCTAGGCTAGCATTAACAAATGAAAATTTTTTTTAAAATTTTTCATTAATCTTTAATTCTCTAAGACCAAGATCAGTAGTTCTCAAAATGTAGTCCTCAGACAGCATTGGCATCACCCCAGAAACGCAAATTCTTGGGCTCACCTCAGACCTACTGAATCAGAAATTCTAATGATGAGGCCTAGCAATCTGTATTTTAATAAGCATTCCAGGTCACAGTAAAGTTTGAGAACTCTTTAGCCTGGACTGCAAAACTCTCTGTAACACCAACCTACATTTCCCAACCATTTTGCTACTGTCCCATACACAAATCTCACACTGCAAAAAACTGTTTTATGAGCAAATCCTACACTTACCCTGCTTCTTGCTCCCTCTTATATTATTTTCCTTCCATTTTTACACAGTCTTACCCATTCTCATGGCCTGACTCAAAACATACCTCTTTCATAAAATCCCTCCTTCCCATAGCCGGATGTCGCTTTGCCTTCCCTGATTTTTCGTTCCACTCATTCAGCATTTGATACAGACACTATGGTTATATATTATACTTGTCTTTAAAATGCATTATTTTCCAAGCAAGACTATATCACTTGAGAACAAGACTTATTTTTCCTTAATCACACAGCATTTAGCCTAGTGACTTCCAGAAGTACTAGGTACATTTTTATTAATAATACTCAAACTCTCTAAGAAGGATGTGTCTCAAGTGTGGATCCAGGCCCTAAAAAGTCTGCATCCTGATGGTGGACCATCATCCTCACTAGTTCCAGCATCTCAAACACAGTACCGTGCCCCTCGCCCAACCCACCCCAAAATGATGTGGATTAGTAAAATTTTATATAGAAGTTTCCGGGGCTTTCCAAGGTCAGAACCCCAAGGCCTTCTGCTCAGATGACAGTAAGTGAAATCTTTCTCACCAGTATCAGTTTCTCTAACACATTCTTGCATGTTTGCTTTCTGTCACTCAGCACATCTTTCTGCTTCATTAGGACACGGTAGCGGCTGAAAAATTCTTGGTAAGTCCATCTATAAAAAGAAAACCATCTGAGTTTACTTAAAGAACTAGGAACTTCTCCCATTAAACCCCTCACATCTGAAAAATGCCAGGCTCACCGTGAGGGGAAACCAGCCGCACTGATTCGGATAGTTTCCAGGACACCGCATGCTCTCAGCTGCTGCACTGCCCTCTTCTCATCAAACCTACACATAAAAAATCAAAGCCATTAATTCACAAAGAACCTTGCTTGGCCACAAATTACTCTCCTCAGTCAGGGTGTAAATTCTTTTGTAAGAGTAAAATGGATAAATCAGAAAAGAAAGCATTCAGAAGGTGGTGCAGTGATCAAAATGGAAAACTATGAGAGAATGGGGAGGAGGCGACAAGCAGTAAAAATAAAGAGCTGTAAACATTACCTGCAGCTCATACCACAAACTCATAAGAAAGTCTGCTGGGCACAGTGGCTCATGCCTGTAATACCAGCATTTTGGGAGGCCCAGGAGGGTGGATCACCTGAGGTCAGGAGTTTGAGACCAGCCTGGCCAACATGGTGAAACCTCATCCCTACTAAAAATACAAAAATTAGTCAGGCATGGTGGCACACACCTGTAATCCCAGCTACTAGGGAGGCTGAGGCAGGAGAATCACTTGAACCCAGGAGGTGGCAGTTTCAGTGAACCAAGATCATGCCACTGCACTCCAGCCTGTGCAATGGAGTGAGATTTTGTCTCAAAAACAACAAAAAGAAAGTCCACTGAGCATATTTAAAACAACACAACACTCCTTTGCACTTTGCCCATACTCATTTCATGGCATGGCCTGATCAGAAGCTCTCAGAATTCATTAGCTCAGTATACAGAGCTCCCCTGGAATAAAGACTGGCCAATCCTTGAGATTTCTGCAACAGGAAGCACAAATAAAATATTCTCATTTAGTTATATTTTTAAAAAAATTACCACTGTTCTAAACATTGATAGTGTCCACATCAATGAACAAGATTTTTGTTCTGTATTACATTTTTTATTTATTTCACTCTAGGCAAATGGCATCTTCAAGTTAAACTCGCACTGAAGAGGAAGTAGAAAGTTTTCCCTTCAGCCAAATGATCGCTCCTGTGACTCTTATAGTTAAGCTCTGAGCAATCCATCCAGGCCTCCCCTGTCCTATCTTCTCAGATGTTCTGATGGTGGTGGAAGATGGGGTTGGTGATAAAAGGTAATTCTAAGGCAGAATCTTCGGAGAGTAGAACTGGCAAGAGGGTAGGGAAAAGGGCACTCATACATCATGGAGGGTGGGTGGTGGGAGCTATTACAACCTTTGTAAGTGTGCCTGGTCTTTGACTTATAAATTCCACATCTAGAATCACATCACCCCAATGAGATAATCAGACAAATACACAAAAATATTTGGCACAGGACGTTTATTATAGAATTGTTGGAACAACCTAAATGGCCATCAGTAGGAACTAATTTAAATAAATGATACTATGTCTATACAATTGGATACTCTGCAGCCATTATAATGAGTATGTGAATTTTTATTTACCAACAGGGAAAGCGTTCACAATCTTAAGTTAAAAGTAAAGATTAAACAGCAATCATCGCACAAGCCCCCTCCTTCTCTCTCTCTCTCTCTCTCACACACACACACACACACACACATAAACACACACACAGAGCATGGAAGGAAGGGATGATGGTTAATCAAGAACATGTATACCCGTCAATACCAGGTATCTCTCTGGGTATGATGGATGCTTTTTCATTTATTTTTATCCTATTCTGTATTTCCTGAAAACTGTCCTTATAATGTACATGTATTACTTTTAAAATTAGAAAAATATTTCTTTTTGTAAAAAAATCTCCAGAAAGACTGATTCTCCCGTCATGCATGGTATCTGAAGCAGGAGAAGGTGCTGGTCAAAACAGACACCCTCTGATGGTTTCAACAGTGGAGAAGCAGCAGGTAAGCATTTGCCAAACAGCCTTGTCCCAGCCAGTGCTGATTCCACCACACGCCCAAATCAACAAAAATCCCAGAGAGATCAAATGAAGCAAATTCAAACAGAAAACAGAACCAGAATGGTTGGCTGACCTCAACTTTTCAAATCTTCAGAAGGCTAACTGCTAATTTATTCTCACATTCTCAAAAGGGAGAAAAACTGGAAAAAAAAAAAAATCTACTGACTAGTGGCTTCCCTCTACAAGACATGAAGACTTACCCCAATATTTTTTCCTTATAAAAATGTAAGAAAAATATTGGTTTCTTTGGTTGGTTTGGCACTTCTTATGACATATGCACTTTTTCATTCGGTAGTATAGAAATACTTACGTGAATGGGAACTTGAAGTCATTAGGCTTGATACAGCGCACATAGTGAGGGGTAGTGGCATTGAGTGTCTCCATAAGCAAGTGCAGGGAGTTTCTGAACTGCATGAAAAAGGAGAGAAAGGGGTTTCAAGGTTTTGTCCAAAGTCAAACATGATGTAAAACAATGGAAAATTATCTTCCTATAACACTAATGGAGATAATTTTGCCACTTATAAACTTGACCCATCTTTAGAAGGGGAGCAGCCACAAAACAAGAATGCTAGGGCTTTTGGTTAAAATATGCCTAAATTCTACCATTTTCATGCTTACTCTACTAAATATAAATTCCTATACTCCCACTCCTTTTCCTCAAAGGAAGCTACAGAAACCTGTTATGAGCTCAGTCATATGTAACTAACAATATAACCTTGCTTCAAGGCCATTTAATCATATAAAGTGGGAATTTTGCTCGATACTGGAAAACATAGTAGATGACTTAGAAGAGTATAGGTAATGAGTGGGAGAATGAGAAAGGATAGGCAGAGAGAGGTTTAAATTAGGGACCTAATATCAAGACTGGAGGCTGTGGACCTGGGTCAGGCCCTGTTCCTGTCTACACCAGGTACAGGGTCCCATGCACAGGAAAACAAGCTGAGGAGTGCTCAGCCTCCATTCCAAGCCCTAAACCCCTGTTCAGGCACTAAGCATGTATGTAATATTTTCTACTCACAGAGAACATAAGACATCAAAGAAAGGCAAGGGCACTGTTCTGAAGGAGCTGACTGAGGCACCGTACAAATACAGAGACAAAACAAACAGAAAACTAAGCAAGGATGAAGTGGTCTAAGAGAGATGCTATGCGCTAGAAGCATTAAGCAGTGGATAAATTATTCTGGGAAAGGCTTATGCAGAGTCACAGGTCTAAAACTGGGTAGAGAAGAGTTTGAGTGGATGGTGGTGTATGATCTCACAGTGAAAGCTCTAGGCTCCCTTCAACTGACGATCTTACCTGGGGGGCTGAAGACGGAAGATCTAAGGTTTCAGATAAGCCAGAAAGGAAGGAGCATGGTGGCAGCAGCTCCCTAAACTCACCTGATGCCCCACTGTTTTCTTGTGCTCTTTGGCCATCTGGCCTGGTCTGCCTTTGGTGGGCTTTGCAGGAGCACGTGTGAGGAGCGTGCGCCCTGAAGAGGTGGCTGAGGTTGGACTGATGGCCTTCTCATCATCTTGAAATAGTTCTGGTAGCATCTTAAACTGGGTCAGAAACAGTATAAGGAAATTACATTCTAAATCAAACTTGAACGTAAACCTTCACAGAAGAAATATTAAAGAAAGTTGCAATAGCGACTCCCTTCCTTAAGTAACCACTGTCAGAGTCACACTCCAGAAAGAGTCAGTATCTGTGCTAAGAGCCCAGAATATGAGAGGAAGGTGAGGTACGTGCTATTAAAAAAAAAAAAAAAAATACAAAAATGCAATAATTCTACAACCATGTTTGGGAGAAAGCAAAGTCAAAACGACCGTACCCAGACTTGAAAACCTAATCCACAGGAAATGACAAATTTAAACATATTAATGGGTTTTAACTATAATTATTTTATGAGAAAAATAGTAACTGAAGTCTTATTACTTCAGTTCCACAAACTGTTTTAGCATCACATAGAGAACAACACTAGTCCAGGTTTGCAAGTTATTTATGAAGTGTTTACTCACCTGCTTTATTTGTCTACCTACTAACTCAAGTGCTGAGCACAAACTCAAAAACAATCACTAAAAATCTCAGTGAAAATGTCATGAACAAGTTCTACAACATTATTTTTTAAATTATGAATAATAATTTTTGGAAGATAATTTGGATTATAGAAAAAAAGTTTAAAAAGAGACTTCAAACGAATCCAAAGGAAGATCTTGATGTATGTACATAGCTTTACAACAGTGCCACATTCCATTTAAATGAAACCAGTAATTAGTCAAGCTGTATTTGCAACTACAATTATTTATCTAATAACCTTAATACAATCTATTTACTCTTCATAACAATTCCATAAATTAGATGCTATTATGATTCTACTTTACAGATGAGAGATTGGAGGCATAAACTCAGTAGGTGAACTGTGCTTTCCTTTATTAATAAGCTATACAGAAAGTAGAGGGTTAAAACTCATTTTATGGTATTTGGTAGAACTGACATTTAGTGGTATTTTGTCAAGTTGAAATTTATTTATATGCTTCCTGATATTAGATGTGGCAACAGATTTCATTATGGTGGAAAAATATCAAATAAGACACCTTCTGATAAGTTTATAATTCCTTTTCAAGTTGCAAGTTTGGCTAAAGGCTGCAGGGAAAAAAAAAGACAAAACACATACATACACAAACATACTCCACACTGTATTACCACAAAAACAGTTCTACTCAAAACACATAACACAAATATTAATCTTCTAAAATTAGTACTTCCAAGAGAACACATTTACACTGTATAATACTGGCTTCTATCAGGTGCAGTGATATCATGAAGTTCATACTCCTAGATTGTGTTTCAGCAAAAACCAGAAGCAAAGGAAGCCTCCAAGCTATGTTAGATAAATCACACACTGTCCCCATTTCGACTGCAATAATGTTACACAGACTGGCAGTCACTACAAAAGATTTGTCAGAATGCAAACCCACCTTGTGATGACTAAGGACTTAATAGCCAATTAGAAAACTAAGTAGAATAAAGACAACTGATTAAGGGTACCTCAAGAATCAGAACCTGGCCAGGTGCAGTGGCTCACACCTGTAATCCCAGTACTTTGGGAGGCTGAGGTACAGGGATCCCTTGAGACCGGAAGTTCAAGACCAGCCTGGACAACATGGTAAAATCCCATTTTGAGAAAATTTAGCCAGGCATGGTGATGGGTGCCTGTAGTCCTAGCTACTTGAGAAGGTGAGGTGGAAGGATCACCAGAGTCAGGGAGGTCAGGGCTGCAGTGAGCCCTGTGATCATCACATCACTGCACTCCAGCCTGGGTGACAGTNGGCTGCAGTGAGCCCTGTGATCATCACATCACTGCACTCCAGCCTGGGTGACAGTGAGACCCTATCTCAAAACAAAAACAAGAATCAGATGAAAACCTGTTCTGTTTTCATCTAAATGTTCTGTTCTGTTTCAGCTAAACTACTTTAACAAAGCAATAAAACTAGAATTTCATGGTTTTTATCATTATTTATAAATCAAACCAATAAAGATCTTTAAATAATACTTAGAGATTGGCACTATGGAATTTTTCTCTTACATATCAATCCTGTAAACTATAAACAATTAATGTCCAGTGCCTGTTAGACACTTTAACTCATATATTTTTTGAAACAGAGTCTCGCTGTCTCCCAGGCACAATTGTGGCTCACTGCAGCCTCAACCTCGCAGGCTCAAGTGATCCTCCCACTCAGCTTCCCAAGTAACTGAAACTACAGCCATGTGCCACCAAGCCCAGCTAATTTTTGTATTTTTTTGTAAAGGTGGGGTTTTGTCATATTGCTGAGGCTGGTCTTAAACTCCTGGGCTCAAGCAATTTCCTGCCTCAGCCTCCCAAAGTGTGATTACAGGATGAGCTACTGCACCTGGTCTCAATTTACTATTTTCTGAAGGCAAAAACTGGGATTTGGTCTTCATGATCTTTATATTAAAAATATTACTGATAGGAAATGTTTTTATTCTAAAAACAACAGTCCTGTCTCTTCTAAAAATACAAAATTAGCTAGGCATTGTGGCACATGCCTGTGATCCCAGCTACTCAGGAGGCTGAGGCAAGAGAATTGCTTGAACCTAGGAGGTAGAGGTTGGGGTGAGCTGAGATTGCGCCACTGCACTCCCGCCTGGGCAAGAGAGTACAACTCTGTCTCAAAAAAAAAAAAAATTCATATACTATTCCACTGAAGTTATAAGGATTCTTGAGAATAAACTAGAAAAACAAAGGCTGCCAGTTAGTAATCTAGAAGAATTCATATGAAAATTTTTAATTTTTAGTTGAATGCCTGAATATCCATTTTGTTGACCCAACTAACCGGCTTCCCACTCTGCTCTCTGCGAGATGAACATAAGACATGCTCCCCTCGCCATTCTTCCCAGAAGAGGGTCAAGGGACAGAGGCAGGGATCAACCTAATCATCAGTACAGTGTAGCCATCACAACTCTTACCATCTGGAATATTATTTTCCCTCTGGAAAGCAGTGTCTCTAGTATCTATGCCTAAGAAAAATAATTTCAAAGTGCTTTGGGGCCACACCTGGAACTGCACTCAGTATGATCCAGAGATCAGTCTCCATCTAGATGGAGTGTGTAAGGTCATGTTTCTAGTACCTCCCTTCAAACTGACATGGCAGAAAGGCTGTTTTCTCTCATGGCCTCTCACCAAGGCACAAGAGAGCTTAGAACCACTGTGAAGGCAGTAATTTCACATCAAACTGAAAGAAACATTGTATAGGGGTTAAAAGCACAGACTCAGCAAGACAGCCTGGATTTTAATTTGGCTTGAAAACTCACTAGCCATGAAGTCTCTGTGTCTCAGGTGCCTTATCCATAAAATAAGAGTCATTAGATGAACTAGCATTTTTAATACATTTAGAGCAGGAACTGACATGCAGCTAAATTACTTTGACTAACATACTAAGTACTATATATTTGATAAATTAAAAACTGAAACTAATTTTTGTTAAAAAATCATTTTTTATTTTTAAAAAGCTAATGCTGTGAATACAACATGCATTAGAGTAAGCCTATCCATAGTTACCTTGCTTGATTTAAGAACTTTAATTTGTTCTTCAAAAACGGTGTCTTTATTCTTTTCGAGAAATCCTTCACACTGGTATTCCACCTGAAAACACATGGAAAAATCTCCTTAACTGATAAAACTTTTGAATAGATATGATATGGTCAGCTCTCAGCAAACTGGTACTATCAATCTTTTCTAAGAAACCAGGGCCATTCCTGGTAAGAAGTATGTTAACTCTAGAGTAAAACTCCTCAAATATTGTTTTTCCTAGGGAACAGTGGTAGTGCTGAGTAATTGCGATCTAAAAGATTCTCTCAGTTAGTGGGTAAGCAGATTCATAAGCAGATCTTCTTCTCTCATGCTGGCCAAAGAGAGATCTTCCAAGGATGACTCCTTGTATCTCCTTCCAACCTAGGTCATCATCAAGCAGGGGCATTTTTCTCTTAGAAGAGAAATCACAGCAGGACAGAGAATCAGAAGGAACAAATGAGTGTCTGATGTGGACAGAGGTGAAGAGCTGGTGATGGATGAAGGTGAAGGCTGGGGAAATATTGTTTGATTTGGTAAAGTAAGACTACTTGAGAATGGACTATTTCTTTTCCCAAACTCCAGCAACTTCAGTTGTCTGCCAGTCAAGGGGCTCAAAGCTTGCATCACACAACCTTTAGGTAGCCCTAGGGTCATCTCAAGGCTTCCAGATGGGATTAAGGCAGACTTAGAAAGTCCTCAATCCCTGAAGAGGACCCTGCAAAGCTTACCCCAAAGCCTATACCACATCTCCTTGAAATATAAATTATTCTCATTGCTTGCGATTTGCTTAGCATGCTACAGAACTTGTGAAGCAGTAAGACTGTATGCCTTATCAGAAAGGACCCCATGAATCAATCACAGAGGGGTGACACAAGTCCACAGTTGCTATTCTGAAACCCTTGAGATCAGCTAAGCTTTAGGACTCAGAAATTTTTCAGGCATTTAGAGATGTAGCAAGTACATACACCATTTTAAAAAATATTTCCCCCAGAATGGAAGGCAGTAATCTATAACAAAACATATTCATATTTCTACAGTAAAATATGTAAATATCCAGCCTAACTGGGATAAAGACAGACTATAAATAATCTCATGTTAATTCAGATCAGAGATCAGGTTCAGCTAAATGGTTTATATTAAAAAAAAAACACTTAGTTTGTAGAGTTTCCTGGATCTCAGAATTATAGACTCATACTTATTTCACAAATAACTCAATTTAGATTAAAGGAAAAGAAAACCAACATGTCAACACTAAAGACTGCTGTCTCTTGAGGCCTAAAGAATGCAAACATCAGCAAAAGAAAAAAAAAGATACCTCCTATTGATTTTTTTTCCACATTTAAGTATTCCAAAAGAAAAAATGATATAAAGCTTTCTTACTTTGTCAGCAAAATGTTGGATGATGAAAGCTTTGTTTGATAGACGAGGCTTTTCAAAGAGTGTACATTTGTTCAAATGTGTGTTGTACAATTTTTGGGCCCAGGTATCATCTGTGCCTTTAGGCATCTATATCCAGGAGGAAAAGGAAGAAAGAAAACAAGGTAAATCCTGTGATGCTTCTAATGCATCAGCTGTCAAAAGATCTTTTTTTTTTTTTTTTTTTTTGGCTTTACCTAAGAACTTTTACAATTCAATTTAGGAGCTCATTCCTTCCATATTTCATTGTTAGAGGCCAACAACCAATTACTAATGAAGAGTATGACTGAGACCTTCTTGTGGGCAACCCAGCCTAATCTTGGGGCAGCTCAACCTGCCTATATGAAGAATCATCAAATAAATGTTTTATTTTGTTTTTTTTTTTTTTTTAAAAAACAACAAAAGCCAGCCAGGCATGGTGGCTCACGCCTGTAATCCCAGCACTTCGGGAGGCAGAGGCGGGTGGATTACCTGAGGTCAGGAGTTGAAGACTTCAAGACCAGCCTGACCAGAACAGTGAAACCCCATCTCTACTAAAAATACAAAAAATTAGCTGGGTGTGGTGGCAGGCGCCTGTAATCCCAGCTACTCAGGAGGCTGATGTAGGAGAATCCTTGAATCCAGGAGGCAGACGGATGTAGCAGTGAGCTGAGGTCGCACCACTGCATTCCAGCCTGGGCAATAAGAGCAAAACTCTATCTCAACAACAGTAACAGCCTCCCAGGTTTAAGTTGAAATATCAGGGCTATTACGTATGTTTTAAAAATTCTGTTAAACAAAAAGACAAACATCTCATGTTCTCATTTATTTGTGGGATCTAAAAATTAAAACAATTGAACCCATGAAGATAAGAGAATAGAAAGGTGGTTACCAGAGGCTGGGAAGGGTAGCAGGAGGTTGTGGGGAGGGAAGATGGGGGATGGTTAATAGGTACAAAAAAAATTAGAAAGAATGAATGAGCCCTAGTATTTGATAATAATCTAACTGTACATTTAAGAATAGCTAGGAATATAATTTGATTGTTTGTAACACAAAAGATAAATGCCTGAGGGGATGGATACCCAATTTTCCATGATGTGATTATTACACATTGCATTCCTGTACCAAAACATCTATGTACCCCCATAAACATATACAGCAACTAGGTACCCACAAAAATTAAAAATTAATCTGCCAAATAAAGGTAACATCTGGACATAGTGAAATATTTCTATAATTCAGAAAGATATAAAATGGAGAGTAGTCTCCTCTTGCCACTTCCTACATTATTTCTTCCTCTCTCTTTCTTTTTTTTTTTTTTTGGAGACAAGGTTTTACTCTTTTCACCCAGGCTGAAGTGCAATGGCACAATCTTGGTTCACTGCAACCTCTGCCACCCAGGGTCAAGTGATTATCCTGGCTGAGCCTCCCGAGTAGTTGCAACAACAGGCACACACCACCATGCCCAGCTAATTTTAATTTTTTGTAGATGGGGTTTCACCATGTTGCCCCAGCTGGTCTTGAACTGCTGAGCTCAAATGATCCATCCACCTCAATGTCTCAAACTGCTGGGATCACAGGTGTGAGCCCACCATGCCCAGACTTCTTAACTCTCTTTGAAGGCATGTATGTGAATGGGATAATTCTACACAATCCTTGAATTTTTTTCAGCTTCTCAACAATAGCATTCTCTGCATTATTTATGACTTCTAGGTTGTTACTGATTTTTTTGTTATTATTATGACAATTGCCACAGTTTTCTTCTTATGTGTATATCCTTGGACACTTTTGCAAGTATAATCAAAGGTGGAACTCTCAGCAGTTCCATTCCTGGGTCAAGGGTATGTAGTTACAATTATGACAAATGTTGACAAATATCCTATAAAGTACACTGAATGAATTCATGTTCTTCATCAAAAGTATATATGCAATATTCATTTAGTATTATCAAATGAAAGTTATCAAGTTTAAACGTGCCTCCTAGATGAGTAAAGAGCGGTGTACCATTTTTGCTTTGCTCTGCATTTTAAAAAATCTCAAGTGAGGCTGAGAACCCTTTCATCACATGCATCCTAATGTTGCAGGAAGTCTGGATGGTTAGGAGAGTCAACCTGTGGTAAACTGTAACTTGCTGAAGATAAACTAAAGAGAAATTAAGAGAAAGAATAGGTTTGCCTAAGATCACTTAGTGGTGAAGCTGGGGATCTAATGCTTTTTTCCAACTTGCTGCACCTTCAAATATTAAAGATACAACTCCATCCCTATCAAATATGTCAGTAATAACCAATTAGTTTAAAAATTAAAACTATTTAGAACTATTATTCAAAATATCTTCTGCACAGTTTCTTGCATTTCTTTAAATAAATTCTATCACTGAACAAAAAGTACTAAATATAAACAAATGAAGAAGAAAAGTGGCTAAAATTGGTAGTATCTAGTGTCAAATTTTCAAGTAATTTAGAATCAGCTGAAAAGAGGAGGGAAATTCACCTAGTTTCACTCGTAATTAGAACCATTGGGGTCTAGTGTCCCTTTGGAATGAAAGTATAACCCCTACTTGTCACCACAAAGGCATTCCATGACATACTAATGAATCTCTGCTTGAGCCCACTTATCTTCTGACCTTGATACATCTATTTTAATAAATCAAGTACCCCAGGAAATCATACTTACCTTGCATTCCTCATCCAGCAAATCTAGAATGCCTAGTTTAGATTCTATAAGATTAATACAAGGCTGATTATCATAAAAATCTATGAGTGTCCAGGGAATCTGTTCCTTCATATATTCTTCTTGCTCCAATTTGAAGACATGCTGAAATGAAAAAGAAAAAAAGCAGTCATTACTGAATCATTGTAACAAGAATGTAGTCAAGAAACAATGTTTATATAAAACACTAAGATGATACCAACATAATTTGAGATAGTCTATAGCTTTCAACAACAACCTCATGGGAGACGCATGATTTACACACACAGAAAGCAAATAAAAACAACAGGAAAACCTCAGCTACATGGGATTCTTGGTGAACAATAAATCTAGGTATATAAATATTTTAAATAGCTGATCGATGTAGTAATCTTTGTGATTTTTTTGACAATGTATATTTTCAAAACTGCACTATGTACTTTTGGCTTCTTAAGTTATCACAGAGTGCTAACAACATGGGACATAGGAATGCCTTAACTGGCATTTAACAACTTTTCAGAGTTGATGCCCTCCAGGTTACTGAACTACGCTGGGCAATGCTTTCAGCATAACAAAGTACTTCTCCTAAAGGACTGTGGTGCTGAAGTTCATGTGGCTCAGAATTAGTTAAAGGTTGACCTTTTGTGACTGCCCTGATTACCTTTGGTAGCCATGGAGTCTATGACTCACTTTTCTGGGTTTCAAATCCTGAGTAGCTGGGACTATAGGCATGTACCACCATGCCTGGCTAATTTTTTGCATTTTTAGTAGAGATGGAGTTTCACCATGTTAGCCAGCGTGGTCTTGACCCCCTGATGCCTGCCTCGGCCTTCCAAAGTGCTGGGATCACTGGTGTGAGTCACCACACCCAGCCTCATTTGCAGTATTTACAGTCTAAAGAGCTACTACAAACTTTAACAAAAAACAGTCATCCATATGAATATTTATGTAATGCTAATAAGAAAGCAAATTTCTTCTGTTTTTTGATAATGAGAAGGCAAATAGGGTACCATACGTCAGCAGGACACCCTGACTGAAGGTACCAGTATCTTCCAAGACAATGACCTCTGTTTTTAAAAATTCCATTAATTTATATGACAACAGAAACACTGCTCTAGACATTATATAGAGCATATTTCTCATACATATCTCCACGTCTAGTTAGGAAAAGCTCATGGGGTAAAGCTTATGGGGTCTTTAAAATTTTGGATACTCAACTGTCAAAAAATATGGGCATGAAGTTCAAAATGGCACGGGATCCTTGGTCAATACACTAATGCCTCCAACCACTAAGCATGCCAATCACGGGGTTTCTCATGCTAACTGCCCCCACTTTCATCCCCAGATCAGGGAACAGCCCTATGCAGTCAAGTTCTTTATACTGTGAGACCCCACATTCCTAGTCACAGCTGACTAAACCAGTGTGGGTACATGAGGGCACTCTCCTGTTAGAGATCTCTGATGAAAAAATGAACAGGGTTAATCAGATTCTCTCTCTAAGGTATTTGAACTGGGAAACAAGAAAATAATCAGGCAATTAGCAGTGGGAGTTGAAGCTAAAAGAAGCCAAAATGAATGCGAGATAAGCAAGTTGAGAGGATGAAAAGAGCATTCCAACCACTGCTGGGTACACAGGAAATTTAAAGTGAGTGAGGAGCAGCTGGTCGGGGGCGGTGGAAAAGCGAATGAGGAAAGCACGACAGCGGTGGCGTCGCAGCCATAGCTGGACGGCCAGCGGGAGAGCAAGGCTTGAGCCTCTACGTCTAGGATCAAAATGGTTTCAATCCCAGAATACTATGAAGGCAAGAATGTCCTCCTCACAGGAGCTACTGGTTTTCTATAGAAGGTGCTTCTGGAAAAGTCGCTGAGATCTTGTCCTAAGGTGAATTCAGTGTATGTTTTGGTGAGGCAGAAAGCTAGACAGACACCACAAAAGAGAGTAGAAGAAATCCTTAGTGGTAAGCTCTTTGACAGATTGAGTGATGAAAATCCAGATTTGAGAGAGAAAATTATAGCAATCAACAGTGAACTCACCCAACCTAAAATAGCTCTCAATGAAGAAGATAAAGAGGTGATCATAGATTCTACCAATATTATATTCTACTGTACAGCTACAGTAAAGTTTTATGAAAACTTAAAGAGATGCTGTTCAGTTAAATGTGATTGCAACGCGACAGCTTATTCTCCTTGCACAACAAATGAAGAATCTGGAAGTGTTCATGCATGTATCAACAGCATATGCCTACTGTAATCGAAAGCAGATTGATGAAGTAGTCTACCCACCACCTGTGGATCCCAAGAAGCTGACTGATTCTTTAGAGTGGATGGATGATGGCCTAGTAAATGATATCATGCCAAAATTGATAGGAGACAGACCTAATGCCTACATACTGTATACACAAAAGCACTGGCAGAATATGCTGTACAACAAGGAGCAAAGCTAAATATGGCAATTATAAGGCCATTGATTGTTGGTGCCAGTTGGAAAGAACCTTTTCCAGGATGGATTGATAACTTTAATGGACCAAGTGTCCTCTTTATTGCAGTGCTGTTTTTAACTTCAACAAAGGCACGGAAAGGAATTCTTCGAACAATGCGTGCCTCCAACAGTGCCCTTGCAGATCTTGTTCCTGTAGACGTAGTTGTCAACATGAGTCTTGCAGCAGCCTGGTATTCGGAGTTAATAGACCAAGAAACATCATGGTGTATAATCGTACAACAGGCAGCACTAATTCTTTCCACTGGGGTGAAGTTGAATACCATGTAATTTCCACTTTCAAGAGGAATCCTCTCGAACAGGCCTTCAGATGGCCCAACGTAAATCTAACCTCCAATTACCTTTTATATCATTACTGGATTGCTGTAAGCCATGAGGCCTCAGCATTCCTGTATAATATCTACCTCAGGATGACTGGAAGAAGCCCAAGGATGACGAAAGCAATTACGTGTCTTCACAAAGCTATGATGTTTCTTGAATATTTCACAAGTAATTCTTGGGTTTGGAATATTGACAATGTCAATATATTAATTAATCAATTAAACCCTGAAGATAAAAAGACCTTCAATATTGACGTACGACAGTTACATTGGGCAGAATATATAGAGAACTACTGCATGGGAACTAAGAAGTACGTGTTGAATGAAGAAATGTCTGGCCTCCCTGCAGCCAGAAAACATCTGAACAAGTTACGGAATATATGTTAGGGTTTAAATATTATCCTTGTGATCCTCATGTGGTGCATTTTTATTGTAAGATCACAAGTTGCAAGAAACATCTGGTACTATGTGGTTCGTCTGCGTTACAAGTTTCTGTCATACTTCAGAGCATCCAGCACTATGAGATACCGAAGACCAAGAATTCAGCATCAGAACATCTATGCATATGGTGGTCTAAATGCCCAAAATGTAAAATGTACTTAAATCATCTCACCTTTTGTCAAGATATTAAACCATCTTAGATTGGCATGTGAAGTAAATTATGGTACATTTTATGTAACATTTTAATGTTTATATTCATAAAACCTAGTGAACACACTGTTATGCCAGCTCAAATCTACAATAGCCACCAAAACCATGACTTAATACTTTGAGCCCTAGAAGAAAGGGTGGGATGAGGGCAGAAGTGAGGAAATAGGAATACTGACCAATATAATTGTGCAATTATGGAACATATTAATTAAAATATGCCTTAATATATAGTGAATTTCTAATTCTAATGTGCAGGGCAATGGAAGACATTTATTTGGACAGTAATACTAGCTAAGTTGGAAGATATTTGATTCTTCAGTGTGATTTTTTTCATTAGTTGAAGTAGGTTTTAGTTTTTTAAAATTATAACCAACCTATTTTCACACCATCTTGTAAGTTAAATGATATCAAACTTGAAAGGCATGTTCTCATTTTTCTTTTTCTGATGAAATGTCTGATAGTATCATTTTTTACAAGCAATCAGTTGCTTTTAAAATCAGAAGGCTGTATTATTCTAATGACCCTACTGGATCTAAATGGGTTTGAGAATCAATATCAACATATGCTATGTGTTTTTTGACAGAAAGTGAAAACAAATTCACTAAAACTGTTAGTATCAAAAATAATAGGAATACAGTTTTCTTGTTGACATTATGATCAAATAAAAATCCTGTGAGATTGTCTTTATGTTTTGAAGCAGGAGGATTTCTTGAGACTTTGTTGGAAGTGGGAATTGGGAGGGATTAACCATACTTGTGTTCTCCTCCCTTTATAAACTTAATTCAAAGGACTTTTAAAAGCCTTGTGCTATCTTTCCAATGAAAACTGAAAGTGCATTATTATGGAAGAATGTATTTGCAGGTAGTAACAACATTTTAAAAATGCTCTCATGTGTAAACATACTAATTTTGACCTTGAAAGATGAATTCCATCAAGAAAAATAAAATCATGCTTTAGATAATGTGTATAAAATTAAATAAAGGACTTTATTTACATATAAAAAAAAATAACGTGAGTGAGGAGGCCAGACACGATGGCTCATGCCTGTAATTCCAGCATTTTGGGAGGCCAAGGCAGGCAGTTGACCTGAGGTCAGGAGTTCGAGGCCAGCCTGACCAACATGGAGAAACCCCATCTCTACTAAAAATACAAAATTAGCTGGGCGTGGTGGTGCATGACTGTAATCCTAGCTGCTCATGAGACAGGAGAATCACTTGAACCCTGGAGGTGGAGGTTGCAGTGAGCCACGATTGCGCCATTGCACTCCAGCCTGGGCAACAAGAGCGAAACTCTGTCTCAAAAGAAAAAGTGAGTAAGGAAGGAGAAAGCTTGAGGTGGACAAGATGTATACAGACTAGAAGGAAAGAACCTGCCATCTGATAGGAAGAGGGGGTGGAGCAGTTGTGCAGAGAGAAGTGAAGATGCAGAAATGTGGAAGGATGTGTGAAGAGAGGAGAAACAGGTGGAGAGAGACAGAAAGCAGGAAAGAGGAGAAACAAGAGACTGAAACACACGTGCAGACAGGAGGCCCCTGAAAAACAGACAAACAAGTCAGTTCCTAAAGAGGGTGGTATTAGCCGGGCGCGGTGGCTCAAGCCTGTAATCCCAGCACTTTGGGAGGCCGAGGCGGGTGGATCACGAGGTCAAGAGATCGAGACCATCCTGGTCAACATGGTGAAACACC
>NW_016107640.1:1386618-1416240 GCF_001604975.1 Cebus imitator | reverse complement strand
AAAAAAAAAAAAAAAAAAAAAAAAAAAAAAAAAAAAGAGGGTGGTATTGCTTTTCTACATTCCCATCACTCTGTGCCGAAACACAATGGGAAACAGTAGAAGGCTGTGGTATTGACTAAAGTAATTAAGAAACTCAGAAACACCTTGAGAAATGATAATGCTCAGTTTAGTTTCTGATAGGTTTTTATTAATGCTTCTTACGCAGAGACGCAAAATATATTAGTGGTCATCTTATTATGGAAATAGTCATAAGCCTAAGGTGTTAAGATCACTTCTACATTATTTCACTGTGGTACAGAGTTTAATCTGTTAAACAAAGATGGCTCAAGTTTTTATCAAAGTATATGAAATATTTATTCAAACAGTCTAAATAAAGACAAGCAGCAGCTCCTTGTCTCATCTTCCCCCAACCCCAGTCACATTCCCTGGAGGCAACCATTTTTAATTCCCTTAGCTATTTCTTCTGATATTTACCTACATATTTCTAAGGAATATGCTTATCAGCTACCTTTTGATTTATCAATATGAAACATCTACTGATTTGGTTATAACACAAACGAAGCTAAATTCACATATACCACCTCCTTCCCACTCTTCCACTACTCTCCCTATATTACTATTTTTAGATCCTTTTTTGGTTTTTACTAAATTTTTAACTTGCAAAGTCTTTAAACATCTATTTTTTGTGCATCAGCTATAGTCCATACTACTTGACCTCTCTCTTTATAAGATAAGGACTTACTAAGGATGCCTTTCCTACCCTTCAGCTTTATCTTCTAATTCATATGAGTGACTCATTGAATATCCTCTTTCATCGACACTAAGAATCACTCCCACTCTTGTACTTAGAACTATGCCTGGCACATGATGGACACTTTACATATTCCAACTCATTTAACCTATAAAACCATACACAATAGGTACTATTCTTATCACCATTTTACAGATGAGGAAGCTGAGGCCCAGGGATGTCAACTAACTTGCCCAAGGTCTCCTGGATAACTGACACAGGGTGGGATTCCAACCCACACAGTTCACCTCTGGGGTCTGTGCCCTTTACTATTACAATCTGCTGCCCCTGATTTTTAAGCACCTCTGAATCTCCCAACACCACGATACTCCTCTAAGATATTTGATATTACTACTTCACAAGAACCACTCAAAATATTCCCATTGCCATTGTCTCAGTGAATGCCCCAGGCTGTTGAAAAAAGAACACATAAATTTCTGCTTTTTAGTTCTGACATCTTGCTAATATAGCAAATAAGTGTCATAATTCCACATACAATTAGTTTCGGAACAACAAACTGAAGGATATCCCTGGGCTCAAAGCTTCATACTCACAAGCGATTACCTAATACACTGCCTGCTTCTCTCAATCTGTATGTCCTAAATTTTCGTTACTATCAGACAGCAATCAAAGGATAAACTTGAATCCCACCTGGCCATAAAACATTTTTCTAATGTTGTACCATTCACTAATCATCAGTTCTAAATTCCATATAATAATTATAATCCACAACTTCATTTCAGGGACAAGCTTTTAAACAAAGACTAAGAATTCAAGAGAACAACTTACAGCAGAATATTATTCAAGGAAGAACATTCTTACCATATTGAATTGTTGCTGTAGTTTTTCATTTGCATAATTTATGCAAAACTGTTCAAAACTATTTACCTCAAATGTTTCAAATCTGTAATCACAAAAATAATATGGAAACGAGGGAAAAGAAACAAAAAACTTTTTTAAAATATTCAAAATATACACATGAGGAAGAAAGAAATGAGACATTCCCCAACATTGTAAAACTTTCTTTTCATATCAGTGAAGATAAAGATTTATAAGTCAGTAGCATGGAATATGTACCTAGCAGATGAGCATCAGCCAAGCAGCAGAGACATTTTTTTTTTAAAGGCTCCAGCATGCAGAGGTGTTCAACACTATGAGTTTTTGAGGGCTCATTCATCCCCAAGTGGGGAACATCAGAATTATGATAAAGATCATTGCTTTTGTCAATTTACTGACTCAGTGTTACACACACATAGGAGGGAAATAGGAACAGAGATCCTACAGGTTCTTTTGAAAAAGAGAACCAGAGAATGAAAAATTAAGTATGAAACAAGCATAAATATGAAGGAAGGATTTTAACAGCTAAAGACAGGTACCCAAAGAAAGCAAACTAGCAAATCAAATTAAAGTTTTAGAATTTCAGTGATAATTTACCACGTGAGAGTCTGAAAACCAGCTAATTCTATACATTAGCTAAGTAAATTAGCTCTAGATTTGAACTATTTTTTTGTTTGTTTTAAATTTTAAGCAACATGCAATTGTATCACTATCAACAAGGTATTCTTGAATCGTCGTAGGCAAAGTCTCCCTTCTCTTTACTAGTAGGAAACAGAATCAAATGCCCACTTAGAGTTACCTGATAGACTCTAGAAAGAAATGCTCTCTGGCAGACCAGTTAGCCAAATATACTCACCCGTAAATGTCCAGCACACCAATAAAAGAGTGCTGTTTGACAGCAGAATGGAGAGCCTGATTGACATGATCTACAATCCAGTTAAAGAGCTTGGCATAGATGTGCTTGGCCAAAGCATCACGAGCATTTGTGGCCTGCAGCTTGGAGATGGGCTTGATGTATGTCTCTGTGGCAGTAGCCAGTTTCCGATGGCAGAGCCAGTGACACATCTCTTCATAGTCCACACCCATGAGATCGCAGAAGATGCAGAGAGGTTCATGCTTGGGCTGCCAAAAAGAATGGGTTATTTCCTATGATCAGATAAATCAAATAAGAATTTCCTGGAAAACGTTAACAAAGAGCTAACAAATAAAATTCAGCAATTTCTTTGTTATAACAAACACCAAGATCACTCAAAGTTGATTGGTGATAATAATCACATTCATCCATTAAACTGGCATCAAGGCAGCATTTTGCAGTCTCTTCTGGGGCTCACTTCAAAAATTACCTCTTCCTTTCACTCTGCATAGTATTTGCTTGTATCTCTCTTAAAGCACTTTCATTCACTCAATCAAAAAATCAGTCAGCTAGTCAACAATTATTTACTGAGTGCCTACTATGTGCCAGAAAACAAACACAAACATGGTCCCTGCCTTCCTAGAGCTTATAGTCACTTGGGGAAATGGATATTAATCAAATGATTGCTCCCTAAAATGCAAAATAACACAAAGACCAAGGAGACTATGCTGAGTCCATGTGAGAGGAACATGCTCTATTTAGGAAGCAGGAGACAGTTGCCTTGAGAAAAGGAAGGTGCTAACCGGGTGAAAGGGGGAAAAAAGATTTTCCAAGCCAAGGAAACAGCTGGCAAAAGCATTCTGTGGTGGGAAGGATTGAAGCTGAATGAGGGAGAAAATGTGAGTTGAAGCCACAGGAACAGACAGAGGCTATATCCTAGCTGGTCTTTATCCTTAGAGCAATGGGAGGCCACTGAAGGGTTGCAAGGAGGTAACTTGATAGTTATTTGTGTGACTTTTTAGATCAGAAGCACTTACATGACTTACATATCCCTGGTACCCCCTAGAATATCTTCCATGAGCCTTGCATGAGTAGATTGTTGATAAATACTTGTTTAATTTAATCCATGTTAATCAATTATATTTTTCAACATCTTCAATCACATGTATCAGCCGAATCTGACAACACTCCTGGGGAAAAGGCAGGGTGAACATCGTCTCTGGTGGATAAATGAGGAAATAGGATCCAAGAGAACACATAGCTTGTCAAAAATCAGCTGGCAATTGATGTCAGAGTTGGTATTAGAACTTGGGTATCCTGACACCCTCATCTCCAGACTCTTCACAGTCAAGCAGCCCTTCCTTCTTTCATCCCCCTTCCTCCCAAGTAATCACTTTAGATACAAATCAACACCACTGCCTGCTCAAATCCCTTAAATAAGCAGCCATATATATATATATGATTTGACATCATTTAAAAGTGGGTCAGGCTGGGTGTGGTGGCTCACGCCTGTAATCCTAGCACTTTGGGAGACTGAGGAAGGCCAATCACCTGAGGTCAGGAGTTTGAGACTAGCCTGGCCAACATGGTGAAAACCCTTCTCTATCCAACTACTTGGGAGGATGAGGCAGGAGAATCACTTGAACCCAGGAGGTGGAGGTTGCAGTGAGCTGAGACAGTGCCACTGCATTCCAGCCTGGGTGACAGAGCAAGACTTCATCTCTATTTTAAAGAAAAAAGTTGGGTCAACACTCTAAACATATTCTACTTGAATATTGTTACCATATTGTCATATTACATCAAGATAGTTAACTGTTTGGTTTAAATTCTCCACAGCTTTACTTATTTTTGGACTTCTTCACCTATCAGTAATTGAGAAAAGTCAATAATAATCTCCCACTCTGATAGCAAATTTGTCTCCTCTTATGGTTTCTGTTGATTTTTCCTTTATATCTTTTGAGACTATATCATTAAGTACATAGAAGTTAAGGCTATTGCTGGGTGTGGTGGCTCACGCCTGTAATCCAAGCACTTTGGAGGCCAAGGCAGGAGTTCAAGACCAGCCTGACCAACATGGTAAAACCCCGTCTTAAAAAAAAAAAAAAAAAGAAGTTAAGACTATTATATATTCCTGGTGAATAAAATCTGTTCTTTTTAGAGATAAGATTTCATTCTGTTGCCCAGGTTAGAGTGTAGTGGTACAATCGTATCTCACTGTAGCCTTAAACTGCTAGACTCAAGAGATCCTTCTGCCTCAGCCTGCTAGGATTACAGGCACATACCATGCATAGTAGTGAATAAAATCTTTATCATTACAAAGTCACTCTATTTCCCTCTAGCACTGCTTCTGGCTTCAGAGTCTATTTTGTTTGATACCTGCATAGTTCTGCCAGTTTTGTTCTAGCTAGTATGTCTTTTTTAAACTTTTCTTTTTCGAACTTTCTATACTTCTATTATTTTAGGAATGCTTCTTTTAAAAGTATATACCTGAAAAATTTGTTTTCTTTTTTCGACTTTTATTTTAGAATCAGGGGGTACGCATGCAGGTTTGTAATAAAGTATATTGTATGATGCTGAGGTTTGGAGTATGAATGAATCCATCAACTGAGTAGTGAGCATAGTCACCAGTCGGTAGTTTTTTCAATCACTGCTGTCTTTTGTATCACCCCCATGTCTATTGTTCCCATTTATGACCATGTGCATCCAATGTTTAGCTCCCACTTATAAGTGAGAACATGTAGTATTTGGTTTTCTGTTTTTGTGTTAGTTTACTTAGGCTAATATTTTCCAGCTGCATCTATGTTGCTGCAAAGGGCATGATTTCATTCTTTTTTATGACTGTGTAGTATCCCACGGTTATATCTGAATTTTTTTAAACCAGTCTAACAATCTAACTCTTTTAGCTGCAGCATTTAGTCCATTTTTAATTATTTCCATTTTACTTTGTTCTTTTGGTTGTCCTGCTTTTCAACATTTCTTTTTCCTCTCTCTTTCTTGCTATATTTTGATTTTTTTTCAATCCGTTTTCCTCTAGACTGGTTTCAAAAGTTTACTTTGTTAATATTCGGTTACATGATTAACTTAAAGTAATTAAATAACACTAACTCCAAACACCCCATCCCAATTTATCCTCTGTTATCCAATACTTTAGTTATACCTTTTGTGTGTGGGGGCAGAGTGGCGGGCTGGGTATTCATTTTCTTTTTTAAACTTTTTATCTAACTTTAGACTAACAGAAAAGTTGCATTCGAATAGTACAAAAAATGCTCTTCACTCAGATTTCCTAAATATTAACATTTTACCACATTCCCTTTTATCACTATTTGGGGCAGGGTGTCTTTTATACACATTACTTCTTCAGACCCTTTTGAGAGTAAATTGCAAACACAATGCCCCTTTTATCTAAATATTTCAGTGTGTGTTTCCTAAAAACCACGGACATTACCTTATATAAGTGCAGTATAATGAACAAAATGAGAAAATTAGCAATGATACAATCCTATTATGTAACCTACAGATCACTTCAATTTTTGCCAGTTGGCCTAACAGTGCTTTCTACAAAAAATAATTAATTTTTATGGTGTGACACTGACTTTTTGAAGAGTCCCTCAATTTGGGTCTGTATGATGTTACCTTATGATTAGATTTGGGCAGAAATACCAGAGAAGTTGTGTTGCATTCTTCTGTGTGTCAGATTGGTCCAAATATTGGTAATATCAATTGTGATCACTTGGTTAAGGGAATGTCTGCCAGGTTTCTTGACTGTAATAACAACTATCTTCCCCTTTGTAATTAATACATGTCTTGTGGGGAATTCCATCTTTTACCAGCTCAATATACTATTCACTATTATTTTAATCAAATTTTATCTACATTTGCCCACATTTTACTACTTCTTAGTTCATTTCTTCTTGCATCTTAGATCTTCCAACTGGGATCACTTTCTTTCTGCCTAAACTATATCCTTCAATATGTAATGTTTCCTTTAGTGAGGGCTTACTGACAACACAGACTCTCATACGCATGTTTCTTTTGAGACCATCTGGCTGTATCGTCCAGGCTGGAGTGCAGTGGTGCCATCTCAGCATCCAGGTTCAAGCAATTCTCATGCCTCAGCCTCTCAAGTAGCTGGGGTTATAGGCACACACCACGACACCCAGCTAATTTTTGTATTTTTAGTTGGAAGAGGGTTTTGCCATGTTGGCCAGGCTAGTCTCAAACTCTTGGCCTCAGGTGATCTACCTATCTCAGCCTCCCAAAGCGCTGGGACTACAGGTGTGAGCTACCATGCCTGGCCTCTCATAAGTTTTTAATTGTCTGAAAATGCTTCCAATTTTAATTCAGTCTAGGAAGATATTTTAACTGGATATGTGATTCTAAGTTAATAGTTTCTAAGGACACGGAAGATACCATTCCACTATGTTCTGGCTTTTATAGCTGCAGCGGGGAAGTGAACTATCAGATTAATTGCTATTTCTTCAAGGGTAATCTCTTAATCTCTGTCTTAAGTTTCCTCTGTCTTTGATATCATTATGATATGCTTAGGGGTAGATTTCTTTTTATTTATGCTAATTGGGATTTTCTGGACTTTCTGAATCTGTGGGTTAGTCATTTTCACAAGTTCTAAAATTTCTTAGTAATGATCTCTTGGAATATTATGTCTGCTTTATTCTCTCTCTTCTCTCCTTTACCAATTTTCATTAGATTAACATTAGACATTATAACTCTGTCCCTCTTCTCTCTTAACTACTGTTTCAAGTGCTCTGTCTTTGGTTCCTATCTTGCATTTTGGACAATTTCTTCACATCTATCTTCTAGCTTATCAGTTTTCTCTTCAGTTGTGCCAAATCTCCTGTTAATTTATTTTGGCATTCTTAGCAGGTATGACTCTGCTATCTGTTGTTTCTCCTAGCTCCTGCTATTTTGTTTTACTGTGGGACTTGCGATTTTTGACTGTGAGTCAATATTTCTTGTAACTTTTCCCATGGGACTCCACTGAGGCCTAGACTGAAGATGGGTCCTCCAAAGTAGATTTCCAATTTCTTCTCTCCGATGCCTAGGGCACTACCAGCCCAGGATCAATTTAAGCTATACTTTCGGTATGTAGTTTTTGAGACCTACCAAGAACTATGAAATCAGGCTGGGAACGAATATGCGTGACAGTGAGTTTGTTGTTACAAATTTTTAGGGATCTAGTTTTCTGCATCTACTTGGCACCAAAGTGTGGGTCAGGTTTTCTTTATACTCTTGGAGTGGGTGGTTGGCAAATTACTACTGGTTTCCTACTTAGGGTCTCAGCAGCTTTAGGCAGGAGACTTTGTGTTTCCCTGTTTATATGAGTCCTGTACTTTGTCTTCGTCTTCTGTGCATCACTTGGCTACAAAACCCAAAGCTCAAGGTCATCGGGTTCAGCAAATGCCTTCAAGGTGGGGCAAAACTATCAAATAGAGATGTCTTACCAGTAACTTTTAAAGCTCATTTAAGGCCAGGTGCAGTGGCTCACGCCTATAATCCCAGTACTTTGGGAGGCTGAGGTGGGCAGATCACCTGAGGTCAGGAGTTCGAGATCAGCCTGGCCAACATGGTGAAACCCCATCTCTACTAAAAATACAAAAATTAGCTGGACACAGTGGGGCACGCCTGTAATTCCAGCTTCTCAGGAGGCTGAGGCTGTACTCCAGACCGGGCGACAGAATGACGACAGACTCTGTCTCCAAAAAAAAAAAAAACTCATTGAATTTCTACCTACCCCAAATAGTGAAACTGTAGTATTTATAGCTATCAGCAAATCAACAAAGTTGACAGCAATGGTTAGAAAACAAACATCACAGAATTATAAGAACTGAATGGAAGTAACTTTGGGACAAGTTCCACATAAGTACTATTCCTCCAAGACAATATTAATAACTTCTAGATATCTCAAATATGAAAACAGTACACTGATATTTTAGGGAAGACTCATAGCAAAGTGATATATGTGATAAAATATTAGTCATGACTTTCTTGATTAGAAGCTTGACATTTGGGGAAAGATCACGAGGGCAAAGAGGGTGATGCAGAAATCAATGAGTTATTTTTTAAAAATCCAGTTTGTATTCCAATATTCAGAGTAGTGTTATTCATAATGGCCAAAAGGTAAAACAACTCAAATATCCACCAATCAACCAATGGATAAACAAAATGTGTTATCTCCATATGATGGACTATTACTCAGCCATAAAAAAGAATAAAGTATTGATACATGCTACAACATGGGTGGATTTTGAAAGAAGCCAGTCACAAAAGATCATATGTTATCTGATTCCATTTATTTAAAATGTCCAGAACAGGCAAATCTATAGAGGCAGAAAACAGATTTATGATTGCTTAGGGCTAGGGGAATCGATGTATAGGTTACAATAAGTAAAGGGCACTGGGTTTCTTTTTGAGGTCATGGAAATATTTTAAACTGACTGTGATGATGGTTACACATATCTGTGAATATACTAAAAGCCATTTAATGGTACACTTTAAATGAGCATGATATGTGACTTATATCTCAACAAAGCTGTTTTTTAAAAGACTAGCAATGTTTCATTAGAAGAAATCAGGGTTTAAATCAGAATCATCATTTTGACTTTCACAAAACCACCATTAGGAAAAGAGGCTGGAGGAAGAGAGAGGGAATTTGGACCCATGGCTCAGAAAAATTACACCTCAAATATTCATAAAGAAAATCATGAGAATCAAGCTTTCTGTAAACTAAACTCTCTGCCCATCTAGCTTCTTTTGGTCCTTGGACTAAAAATAAGTTACAGGGCCAGGCACAGTGGCTCACACTTGTAATCCCAGCAATTTGGGAGGCTGAGGTGGGTGGATCACCTGAGGTCAGGAGTTCAATACCAACCTGGCCAACATGGCAAAACTAAAATACAAAATTACTACTAAAAATAGAAAATTAACTGGGCATGGTGGTGTGTACCTCCAGTCCTAGCTACTCAGGAGGCTGATGTAGGCGAATCGCCTTAACCTGGGAGGCAGAGGTTGCAGCGAGCCAAGATAGTGCCTTTGCACTCCAGCCTGGGAAATAAGAGTGAAACTCCATCAAAGAAAGAAAAGAAAAGAAAAGAAAAGAAAGAAAAGAAAAGAAAGAAAAGAAAAGAAAAGAAAAGAAAAGAAAAGAAAAGAAAAGAAAAGAAAAGAAAAGAAAAAGAAAGAAAGAAAGAAAGAAAGAAAGAAAGAAAGAAAAGAAAAAAAGTTATAGAACAAGTTTTCTCTGCAAATCATAAAGTCATTTATTTTATATTATATCATGTCTCACACATCGAATATAGTATGAAAGTACTATACCCAGAAAAGACAGGACATACATTCTTTTCTTATAGGAGTAGAGAATCTGTTTTTACACAAAAGGCTATAGATCCAGAGAAAAAAGGCAACCAAGTGAGTGGAATAAATGCCATTTAAATTAAGGCCTTAATTAAGAACACCAAAATGAATAGCCTCAAAAACCTCAAATCCTAGTGGTTAAAGGCAAGCAAGAGAGACCTATATAGAACAATGTGATTTGAGCTACAATGAAAGAAAGCAGATGGGGGAATATGATTCTAAGAAGAGATGCTACAGATCTGCCTGTGAGAAGTGAGTAAGAGCTGGCTAGGGAAGAAAAGCATTCAACGTACCCCAGCAGAGAGAATCTGAGCAAAGCCAGGAGAGAGAGACAGCCTGGTATGGAAATGGCTGGATGTGCAGTATGAGAAGCAGTGAGAGAGAAGCTCAGTAGGAAGCCAGGAGTCAGACATGAAGGCCCTTTCATGTCATGTCATACCACATAAGGTATTGGATCTCCTTTTGAAGGCAGTGGGGAGTCCTGAAAGATTTAAGCAAGGACATGATATGATCCCTAATAGCTCTAACTTCCGTCAGTCTCTGATCTTGTGGGGTCATCTGCATCACAGTCATTAATTTCATCTATCTATCCTTCTCTCTTTTTCTCTCTCTGTCTCACACACAAACACATACACACACACACACAATTGCTATGCACTGGGGATTAGAATCCATATTTCTTTATTCTCAGTTCGAGATTCTCCTTTGGATAATATATCTCTTTGATAATTACATTTCTGATAATATTGATAGAGAGATTTAAACTATCCTGCTTCTTTAAACAATCTACAAATCTAAAACACAATTCAACTGCCATCCCACTAAGCTTATTCTGAACTTACAGGTATTGTGCAGCTGTCTGCATCTCGGGATGTAAATCCAACATTGCCTAAGTGAAGGATGCCAGCAAGTATTCGGAAAATTCCCATTTGATAAGATTCACTAATTCCTGAAACAAAAGAGTGAATAAACAAGTGGTTAATTTCAGAACAGCAACTAAACAACTACAGCAGACAATTTTAAACCTATTGTTAATTTCTGAATATTGCCAGATGTTGTACACATTATAATGTGTCATAGCTAACAACACTTTCATCTTTGTTGACATTAACACATTAGGCAGTTTAGCATGATGGATGGATAGCATGGCTGTAGGCTGTGGCTGATATGGGCTTGAGACCTGGCTCTGCTATGGACCTATCATCACAAATGGACAGGTAACTCAGTCTTCTATGCTTCCATTCTCTCATTTAAGATATGAAAATAATAGTGACTACTTCAAAGTATGTGAAGATTAAATGAGATAATGCACATAGCATACTTAATACACGATGTGACACACAGTAAGTGCTAAAAAAATTATTGTCATCATTGTCACACACTGGGTTTAAAATTAACATTATCATTTCTATTTATCTCTATTCCAAATATAGCCCAATAAAGCTGTTACTGCTTAAGGCTGTTTAAGAAGTATTATTTAATTACTTCTTTACAGACCAAGTATAAGTCAAAGACATACCAAGATTAGAAGTGTTTAGGCTGGTGCTATATCCCAGCCTGATGAGTATGTGTCCAAATACAGCTTCAGAGCAGAAATTGAAGGATAAGGATAAGGCAGGATGAGAAAGCTGGACAGTGTTTGGCTTCTATCAGATCTGGCTTCATTTTAAAATAACATAAGAATCTCCAGAAAATTAGATATAATTACATGCAAATAGAGGCAGTGAAATTATTTCCAAGTATGTAATCTTACAAAGGATAATTCAGTACTGACCCTATAATGAATGTGTGTGTGTGTGTTTTTTTTTTTTGTTTTTTTTTTTTTTTTTTTTTTTTTTTTAGCATCGCCTGCATTATGGCTTTTTATTTTTATTTTTAATTTATTTATTTTTTTTTTTGAGGCACAGAATCACTCTGCTGCCCAGGCTGGAGTGCAATGGCGTGATCTCAGCCCAATGCAACCTCCGTATGGCTTTTTCAAATTCACGATTTAGTATTTACAAACAGATTTAGCCCTAGAAGAAATGCAGCGCTTTTCAAACTTTAAATGTGCATGTGAATCACCAATAGATTTTTGATAAAATGCAGATTATGTTTCAGTAGGTCTGAGAAGGGATTCAGGATTCTGCATTTCTAGCAAGGCCCACAGTGGTCCTGGTCTACACTATAATCAGCAGCGCTTTTACATTAAATTAACTCACCTGAGGGTACTACTCAACATGCCATCATACCATGTTAGAGGTATTTATATTTTGAGGGTTTTTTTTTTTCTTTAAGTTGTAGATGACAGTTTTAAAGATTAGTTTATTCACATGTAGGCCCAACAATTTTTAAATCCCAGAAACAAGACAGAGTGACATCTGAGCTGCTTCAGAAATGTTGGAACAGAAAAATAAAAAATGCTGGAATAAACTACACATAATGTAATATTCTGTCATGATGCCAACTCAGCCACATTTCCCAGCCACAAAAAGATCCCGAAAACAAAACAAACAGAAAGCTCTAACAAATGTGAGCTTGTACAGGATGCCATTTCATTTACTTTCAGGTTTCAAATTTTGTAAAAATTTAAGCAAAGAATTACAAGTAGCCCTCCCCTGATGCCCCAAATATTAAACAGTTGTATTGAAGGCTAGTTTGCATACCATAAAATTCACCCATTTTAAGTGTGCAATTCAATGATTTTTAGTAAATTTACAAAGTTGTGCAACCATTACCACAATCTAATTTTACAACAGTTCCATCACCCCAAAAAGAAACCTCCTGTTTGACATTTAAATGTGTCCTATACGGAATATTAAATCTTCCAGCAATACTCATCACTTAATAAAAAATCAAGCCAATATTCTAAACAAAGGTTGCTGGAGTAAAAAAGCTATTCCTCAAAAAAGCTCGAGAATAAAGTGGCATTACCTAGCAAAGTGCAGGCCTGCCTGGTGTGTGCCATCTCCTTTGCATCATCCACTCCTTCAATCATAGGACTGCCTCCTTGTTTTGTGTAATTAAAGTCATTTGCATTTCCTGTAATGAAGAAAAATGAAAGTTTTCTGATTTATGAAAAAGCCTTGCCTCCTACCCTTCTGTCCACTCTGAATCAGAGGTGGTGATAGCACAGTTAAGTGTACATGGTCTAGACTTTGTCTGTGTTTTCAATCGTATTTTAATACAAAATTTAAAATTAAATAATGAAGTAAAATATTTATAGTTTATTTATGTTAACTGGTAAAATAAATAGTCCTTTCCTAAAGGTTTTATTCCAATCTACGCACTAGAATAATTTCCTCAAATCCTTTACTCCCCTCATAAGAAACCCTACTAGCCTCTAACAAATCAACTCCTTTAAATTTTTTTTCTTTTAATCAAGGCAAATATGAAACATATACAAAAGTCAAGAGACTTATAATGAGCCACTAGGTATTCATTACTCATCTTAAACGCCCATCTAAAATCACCTCCAGGCCAATCCTGTTCCATTTATACAGCCATTTACTCCTTCTCCACTCCCATGGGTTATTTTGAAGGTAAATGCTGACTTTTTATCATTTTATCCATAAGTATTTCCATATGGGATAAGCTCCTTTTTAATAAGTAAATTTAGGAACTTGGAAATTAACAGAAAACAATGCCAGAAAAATAAATTTAATGCCATAGTCATACCTAATCGTAGCATTTTAAATTCAGGTAACTTTGCTGAGGCACAAAGCTGATAGAAGATATGATAGTTTCTCTCCTCTTCTGCCTTTGAAATAAGAAGAGTTTTTAATTACAGCTTTTAATCTAGAACTCAGAAAAGTCTATCATAAAATAAGATTTTAATATTTAATTATCAGTTGGTTAAATTATACTTTCCAGTATTTCCTGTTACTTATTTGTGATTATTAAACCTTATGATTTATAGTCTATATGCATATGTTTGAGTATGTGTTGGTCAAACTCAGCATAAAACATTGGATTTTTTGAAAATTCTTTTTGAACTAGTGAACAACTTGATACATGTCCACAAACATAAGATAATCAGTGCTTTTGGGGGAAAGTAAAACCATTTTTTTTTGTAATACTCAATACTATTTTCTAATGGTACCTCTTCATGGAGAATAATCCCATTATTGCCATATTTTAGAGTGGACCGTCTACTGTGGTTGTCAGAAACCCTCAAATGTACATCTTCTATGTCATTTTAGTTTATATAATTTAAATCAATAATTTTTATAAAACAGAAGATAAATCACATATAAATTCTAAGATAATTTTTCAGTATTTCCTAAGAGTCTTTTCCACATATATATCTAAAAAATACAGGTGCAATAATATTATTCATACAAAACTAAATCCTAATAGTCTACCATTATATGCTTGAATTTGACAGTATACTCAGTTGGCTAATGAATCATATTAGTAAGGCCAAGGTCAGATTTGATGCCCAACAGGGGCTGATGTCAGGAAAAGAAAACCTATTACAGGGACAGAAATCACTGAACAAATTACCAATATACCAATGTCCACAGCATGATTAAATAAGAGATCAGGTGGTTTCACACACAGAAACTAGAAAAGCCTGTTAGAGATGTAAATATATAGTATTTCCCACTTTCCAATCAAAAAGGACCAATAGCATATGTGTGAATGTCAACCCTACACAGACGCATCAACTGTGTTTTTTGATAGTAGTTCACAATTGTGTTATGAAGAGTTTTTTTAACCTTCACTATTCTATCTAAACAATAATATATTCTAAGAAAGGAGAAGGAAGGAATGAAAGAGGATAATTTTTTTTCTTCAACTGAGTTCAAATTGTAACTTACTGAAGGCATGGAACAACGCCTTTCCTATCATTTAGAAATATGAGAGACAAGACTAAACTAACAGTACCTGTTCTCAACTAAGCTTTCCCACAAGCATCTGCAGGAAAAAGTCAAAACCTAAAAGTGACCAATCCCAAAGACTATTAGCATTTGAGTGGTACTCCCCTACCCCTAACAGGCACCATTTTACATGTTTCAGTCCAAGTGCAGTTGGAGGTAATATTGTCATAATATGCTCAAGAGTATCTAGAAATAAAATGCTTACCAGCAAGCATGGGCTCTACAATTATACAGCAACATAACACAAGTACATATCTGTATATGGTTGGCTTACCTGGAACACCACTCTGGATTTCTCTAAAAGATAAGTTCTCATATTGGCACCAATGATTCGATATCTCTTATCAAAACCAATCTCAATATACTTCCCGAAACGGCTGCTATTATCATTCCTGGTTGTTTTAGCATTTCCAATGGACTAAAAAGGAAGGGAGAAAACAAGATTTCAGAACCGTAATTCATAACCTGACATTTACAGAGTCTGCTCAGGGAGAGAAAGGATAGAGTAGAACACAGGTCCTTAAAACGGATTCTTTTAAGAACAGAACCACTTTTGCCCTTGCAAGCACATGTGTATGCTTTGCTCACTGCACAGCACACAGATAGTTCTTATTTGTCTTGTTATTCTCACAAAAAATGATTTTCAGAAACAGCAGACTTGAGTCCAGAGGTTAGAACATTTTCATACACCATTTGGGTTATCTGAACATAGCAATTCATGCCAGCAATGAAAGAGAACAGGCGGAGTGCAGTGACTCACACCTGTTATCCCAGTACTTTGGGTGGCCAAAGTGGGTGGATAGGAGTTCAAGACCAGTGTGGCCAATATAGTGAAACTCCATCTGTACTAAAAAATAGGAAAAAATTAGCTGAGTGTGGTGGTGTGTGCCTGTAATCCCAGCTACTCCAGAGGCTGAGGCAGGAGAATTGTGTGAACCCAGGAGGCGGAGGTTGCAGTGAGCTGATATTGTGCCACTGCACTCCAGCCTGGGTGACAGTACAAAATTCTGTCTCAAAAAAAAAAAAAAAAAAAAAGGAAAGAAAAGAGAACAAATGGGAACCGGAGCTGCCAAGGCATGGGCTTTGTTAGGTAAGCATTAGGTTTTTATTTTTTCCCATAAAACTTCACCTGCTTTACGTAAATTAGATAGTTAAGGCCAATTACTATTTCCTGGAAATGCTGCTCTAATGTTCAGGGTCTCTTTACCCTGATGTATCTATCATCTTATCCTGTGGCAAGATTGGGCTATTTATTAGCAGAGCATTGGTATTATACACTCAATTCAAAGGCCATTTTCAAAACCAGAAAAAGTTAAATTTGGCTTTGGATTTTGATAGTTATATCTAGCTTACGAAATCTCTGCTACAGAATGCAGAGAATATAACTTGCTGCTAAATGTTTTATATAACTTTAAAAATTTTAATGACATATGTCTTTCTGATTTAGGTAACTTGCTTCCATAAATTTTTTTTAAGGCAAAGCAAGTAAATAAAAAGGTGTAGCTAGAAAAGCCAGTGTTTACATAATGCATATATTAAATGTTTAATAAGCAAATTTCATAAAAGATTTGTATCTTTCACTTGTGTAATGCCTGTGTTAGGATAAGTATATCAAAACCACAGCAGAAAGATGTGAAAATACAATGTAGTTTTAAGAGTGATACAAATGTATGTGATGAAAACAGTAGTAACACAGCCATACAACTCAACACATTATATCCTTTGACCAATCAAAGAAAATATATTTTCACTTTCTGAAATAGACTGTAGATATCATCCTATTTTGTTTTGGCAGTGAGGACACTGCTATATTTTAGATTAATATTTTAAATGCTTTTCTAGAAAAATAAGAATATCTTCCTGGCAAAATTAGAGAAGGACCTAATGTAGACTGAGATAATTTATCTATTCATTTACTCAGATGTTACCCCTCTTGATATTACCAAACACCACAGCAAAAAGTCTTTATACAGTCCCACTATTTTATTTGGAAAAGGAGATTAATTATAAATGCAGACTTTTCTCTCAACGTGACATATTCTTCCAAAGAGCAGATGAAAGGTTACATGTAGTAGAAGTAGCAGCACCTACTCAATAAGCACTCAATAAGCATTGGTTACTGTCCCTAAGCACTTTCCTGCCAGTAACTAGGCAAGTGGAGGAAGGGTGGGCCACAACTTCTCCTCCTTCCTCAACTCTTACCCCACCTTCCATATATCATCTCTCCCCATCTACTCATACTGGGCATTAGAGTGGCCCACCTGCCGAAACTCCACCATACTGTGAGAAGAGGCAGGGATGCTAGAGTTGAAGCAGTTCCTTTTGTCTTCAAGTAAAATGTATTTAAACATAGACAAACAATGGTAGAAAGAACAAATGAAATAGAAGTCAGAAGACCTGACTATTAAACCACGCCCTGTTATCAACTTGCCATTATTTAATCTCTTTGAGGAGCATTAGTATTCTCAAGTATAAATTGACTAGGATAGATGAGCTGTAGGTTCTTTTAAAAAAATAAAATTATTTGATTCTAAGTCCTGAAACCTGATAGGGAAAGAAGTTTCTATACATAAACAGTACCTTTCGATCACTCCCTCAATTGTTTCCTCTGCCATATAAGCACCGTATTCACCAGAGACTCCCGAATACTATTTTTACTTTAGTCAGCAAGAAGTCACTGGAGGAAAAAGGAAATTGTGTGATCTTGATTTTACTATTTTAATGTAATGATGCATGAGTCACTCTTCTTTACTAAATGGAGATGAAAATCTTCAATTATGGTTATTGAAGATAAAAAAGAACAATTGGCTGGGCACAATGGCTCACGCCTGTAATCCCAGCACTTTGGGAGACCGAGGCGGGTAGGTCACCTGAGGTCAAGAGTTTGAGAACAGCCTGATCAACATGGTGAAACCCCATCTCTACTAAAAATATTACAGTAGCTAGACGTGGTAGTGCATGCCTGTAATTCTAGCTACTCAGGAGGCTGAAGCAGGAGAATCACTTGAACCTGGGAGGTGGAGGTTGCAGTGAGCTGAGATCATCCTACTGAGCTCCAGCCTGGGCAACAAAAGCAATGCTCTGTTTCAAATTAAAAAAAAAAAAAAAGAAAAGAAAAGAAAAGAAAAGAAAAACTAAGATCCAAGCTGGGCACAGTGGCTCTCACCTGTAATCCCAGCACTTTGGGAGGCTGAGCCAGGAGGATTGCCTGAACCCAGGAGTTCATTTGAGATCAGCCTGGGAGACAGAGCGAGATCCTGTCTTTTAAAAAAAAAAAAAAGTTTCAGTGTGCTTATTCCCATCTTATGGTGAAAATTTCCAGGAAAAAAATGAAAACATCATGAAATAGAGTGAATACAATTATTCTGTGTATATCATTCACATTTTGCAAAAGAAGCCTATGTTGAGAACAAGGCGCTTTGTTTTTAAAGAATAATGTGCATATTTCTTTAGCCACTGGATTGTAATGCTAACCATGTAGGATGCTCATTATCCTATGAGAAGCTTCGGCAGATCACCGGAAACACAGATATCCCTTTGCTGACACCACAGCAAAGGGCTTTGATATAGGGACACAGTCTTGAAGCAGTTTAAAGTTACACATTTTTCAGGCTACAGACTCAATATTTTACCTATGTTTTCTTCCAGTAACTGTAAACCCTGTGTCACTATTCTTCAGCTCCATATTACATTTCCATCTTTCAAACTGAGATGCCCTTTTTTGTAGTAATTGAAAATTGGTTCTTCAACTCTTTAACAAATATTTCCTAATCCAAATTCCTATAAACAATTTTAAATTATTTAGACAGAGAAGGAAGGAGGTGAGCATAGCTGATCCCTTTATCTTTTATGTCCATCCCAGCAAGCAGGGCATATTCTTTTTTTTTTTTTTTTTTTTTGAGACGGAGTTTCGCTCTTGTTACCCAGGCTGGAGTGCAATGGCGCGATCTCGGCTCACCGCAACCTCTGCCTCCTGGGTTCAGGCAATTCTCCTGCCTCAGCCTCCTGAGTAGCTGGGATTAAAGGCACACGCCACCATGCCCAGCTAATTTTTTGTATTTTTAGTAGAGATGGGGTTTCACCATGTTGACCAGGATGGTCTCGATCTCTTGACCTCGTGATCCACCCGCCTCGGCCTCCCACAGTGCTGGGATTACAGGCTTGAGCCACCGCACCCGGCCGGCATATTCTTTAGAATTGCATATTTTAAGTATTATTTTTGACTGCTGTGGTTTGGATATAATGTGTCCCCACCAAAACTTATGTTGAAATTTGATCCCCAATATGGAGGTGCTGGGAGGTGGGGTCTAGTGGGAGGTGTTTTGGTCTTGGGGGCAAATCTATACTGAAAGCCTGGGTGAAGTTCTCCTGTAGTGAGTTCTCCCTCTGGTGAGACTGAATTAGTTCTCTCAGAAATGGATTCATTTCCACTGGAGTGGGTTCTTATGAAGTTTGGAGGCCCTCAGGTTTCCCCGTTCACATGTGTCGACTTGCCCTGTGACATTCTCTGCCATGTTATGATGCAGCATGCCAGCCTTCACCAGAAGCCTAGCAGATGCCAGAGCCCACAGAACCATGAGCTAAATAAATCTCTTTTCTTTATAAATTACCCAGCCTCCGATATTCTGAGGCTACAGTTATAGCAACACTAAATGCACTAAGACAGTAGCTATTCCAAATTTTTAATATCATTCCTACTAGTACAATTCAAATCTGTGTAGTAGAAAAATCAATGAAGTGGCGTGGTGGCTCACGTCTGTAATCCCAACACTTTGGGAGGCCAAGGTGGGCAGACCATGAGGTCAGGAGATCAGCCTGGCCAACATGGTGAAACCCCATCTCTACTAAAAATACAAAAACGAGCCGGGTGTGGTGGCAGGTGCCTGTCGTCCCAGCTACTTAGGAGGCTGAGGCAAGAGAATCACTAGAATCTGAGATGCGGAGATTGCAGTGAGCCAAGATTGTGCCATTGCACTCCAGCCTGGGCGACAAGAGCAAGACACTGTCTCAAAAAAAAACAAACAATGAGGCTGGTTTGTTTGAAAGAGCTCATAAAATAGTTCACTCAACTTTTGAAAAATTCTAGAAGGTTCATTCTAGACTTAAGTTATCCTCAAAGACAACTTCAAATCCTAGTAGTATATGGTCCAGGCCCAGAAAAAATGGGATTACCTAATGCCATCACATTCAAGACTTTGGGATATTCTAATGTTAGGGACTAGAATGGCTTCAACTGTTGTCAAATACGAAGAATTTGTTGTCATGATTAAAACCAGTTGAAATAAGAGAAAGAAAAGAAGCCCTGTTGTTTTCTGACCCCAAACAAAAAACTGGCTCCACATACTCTATTTCCCCAACATTAACACTAGTGACATCCAGCACTATATCTGTAGCTTACATTTTTTCAAAAATCTTAACATTTGCTTAAAATTCTCACTATAATCTTTTGGTGCAAACATTTGTTTCATCCTGTTCATCCTATTTCAGAAAGCATTCCCAGTATTTTTTTTCCATAGCACATCCTGCCTGGGAAGCCTCTGAACTTCCCTATCATATCTTGTTTATTGATCCCAAAAAATAGAAGTTCTGCTGCTCTAGAGGGCAGCTCTACAGATAAGAGGTCACAGCATTCTGTTCTGAAGTGTCACACGCAGCACTGCAAACCAAGCACATTTACCTCTAGATAGGTTATTGCAAAAACCACTTGTACCACAGGTGCACCAGGCCGATTTTAACTCCATCTGTGTTTGGGTGACAAATAAGGCTTGACAAAGAAAAAAGACAGGGATAAAAAAATGCTGATTCGAATTTTTAACAAGGAAGGTTTGTTTCTGTATGTCCAAACTAATTTCTATTTAACAAAATTTATTTTTCTCCATTTAATAAGTCTTCATATAAAACTATAACTTTCCAAAAATCATATTAAGACCAAGAATACTCTATTTACCAATCCTAAAATACTCAAATTCTCTCACAATTAGTTCCATTTTAATTGGCTTTGTATATGGTGTATTCGAGGTTTGAAAGCACATTCTTTCATAGTTCTTCCCCTTTCAAAACCCTACAGTTACTAAATGTCTTTCACGAACCTATAGCTGTGTTACGTGCTTGACAGAACAACAACAAAAGTTTACAAAGATCATAGTTTAAGTTTATAGTTCAAATCTGGAAAAAAAATTAAAACTTTAGCTATATTAAAATTTAAGCCAACTTAGGTTGGACTAAGTACAGAAAATGAAATATGGGCAAAGAATAATTAAACTCATTCATACCTGAGCATAACAAATCTTATGTTTTAGGAGGAGCATAAATAAGAACTCAGGACTTGGGGGAAATAAGTAACTTGTACTTTTGGCAAAAGGAAAGGAACAATAAGATATGAGTCAATTAATGAGAGGAAGGAAACTTAATTGCTGCCTGGTATTTAGAGGCAACAATTTTGCTGGTAGGTTAAAAATTCAGGATTATGGACTATAGCAGATTCCTCTATAGCTGGGCTCTACTAAAAATGTGTACCTTACCAATTTTTACTTTTCCTAGATTTTTTATTAACAAGTAGAAAAGTATTTTCTTAATGTTAGTGGATGGGAGACCCCAGGCTTTCTGAGACATGCTGTATCCATTAATTTTTTGAACATGTTTCTTATCAAGAGAATACAGGAAGAAAGCCGAGGACTCTGCCGTCTTACCTCCATGATGGGGTTGGAGGCCAAGACCTTTTCTTCCACATTGGCCTCACTGGCAGAACCACTCACAGTTGCAAAGTATCGCATGGCATACTTAGCTGAAACTGTTTTCCCTGCCCCAGACTCTCCGCTTACAATGATAGACTGATTTCGTTCATCTCTGTAAAATAATAATAATAAAAAAAAGTAACTGCCGTGCTGCCCGCTTGGGAATGTGATTAACATTATTTCTTCTCTGTTCTTTGTGATAAGGCACAGTGAGCTTTTGCTGGTTCATACATTTAACAATGTGGAAATGAATATAAGAATGATATTTCCTAAAAATAACATCTACTTATAAAATAAAAAGTAACAGGAAGAAGATATCAAGCATTAGAGAGCATCACAACTAAAGATGAATCTTCAATAGAGGGCCTCTGAATTCTTAGGTGTACACATCTCAAACATATTACTTCATTCCAAAAGAACTACTTCAATAACTTACAGTACTGTTGTCAACCACCTCAGGAGATACTCTGGAGCTACAGCAAAGAAATTTAAATTTATACTATTTAATTGACGTTATAAAACCATTTAAAATATATTAAATTGTCTACCAGTTAGCAATCGATAAAATGGTGTCTCCTACAAACTCTAGCTCCTACTAAAGTACCCTCATCACCAGAGAAGAAATAATCCATTTGCTGGCTTGGTTTCATTCAAATACAAGTTAAATAAGTCATGATCTGTATCCTCATGTGGTTGACGGATGCTATGGTTTGAATGTCCTCTCCAAAATTCATGTTGAAATTTAACTGCCAACATGATAACATTGGGAGGTTGGGCCTTTAGGAGCTGATTAGGTCGAGAGGCCCCTCCCCTCAGGAATGAGTTAATGGCCTCACTATAGGAGTGAGCTAGTTATCAGAGGAGTGGGCCCCCGATAAAAGGATGAGTTTAAGCTGATTTCCTCTCTGCCTCACAGGCTCATGTGCCCTTCCACTACTGAATGACCTTCACCAGATGCCAGCACTGTGCTCTTGGACTTTTCAGCCTCCAGAACAGTGAGTCAAATAAATTTCTGTTGTTTATAAATCACCCAGTCTGTGGTATTCTTTTATAGCACCAGAAATTGGACTAAGGCACTTATCTAATAGGAAAGCTAGGCCAGTAATTCAAGATTGTAATACATGTGATAGGGTAGTAAGAGGAAGAAGAGGTTATCAGGGAAGGTTCCCCAAAGATAACAGCTGAACAAGGTCTACAAAAATGAATAAGAGAGCAAGCAAGGAATAGAGAACTTGGGAAGGATACATTCCAGTCAAAGGGAATAACATAAATGAAGGCTCAGAATCAACAGAAGTTTGGAAAGAGCAGATCATTCAGTTTGGCTGGAAAATAGAGTAATGACAGATTTATGACTTCTGGCTTGGCCAGTCCTTTCAAGGGCCTTCACAATAATTCTAAATAGGCTGGGTACTGGGTGCTTTGGAGTGGAGGTGAGCTCTTCTGACCTGTTTCCAGAGGCTCTAATGTAAACTAAAAGCCTTCTCTTAAAAATACTGTTTCATTCATTCATTTAACAAACACATAACGAGCAGCCACAATGTGCTAACCACTTTATGGAAATAAAAGACTCTAGGGTCACAGTCAATTGAGAGAGAACAGAAAGAACACAGTTAAAATATAGCTGGAAGTAACTGCTATAAAAACTTCTATCTAAGATACCATGAAAGTAGAAAGGAAGGGAATGGAGCCAGTAGGAGATGTGAGGAGGAGATATCAGGAAAGTTTTCCAGAGAAGGTAATGTCAGAATTGACTCATGATCATTAGGAGAAAACCAAGTTGTGTGACAATAAGGAAATGAGAGTTAAATTATGTAGAAGCACCTGAAACCCCAGGAAACAATTATTCAAGAATGAGCCAGAGAAAGGGTTGGGGGAGGGAAGGCAGAAGGATGTGTGTTAAACTTTAGTCTATGGTCCTCTTATGGTCATCAGCGACTTCACATCTATTTGGTCTGTCGCGTCTTTCCTTATATCTACTAAGTTTTTACTTTGTATGAAATGCATTATCTTCTAGATTTTCCTTGTGAATTTTACCCTTTAAAATATATAATCTCTCTAGTTTATCATGGTCATACCAAACACTATTCATATCTTCCAAGATCATCAACTTGTCCTCTGTAAACTTCATAAACATACTTTCAATTATATCTATGTCATTGACAAGGAAATTAAGTAATGCTTGCCTCAGACCTGAGTAATATAGAACACAATTTAATATCTCCACCTATGTTGATGTTAACTCTCTGATAACCACCCATTTAGCGTTGTCATGTACCTTGATGAAGTGTACATGCACCTGCACCTAGGTTTAAATTTTTACCTTGTAAGCAAACATGGTCATGTGAAACAAAACCTAGAGCTTTACTTTTTTTGCAGGCCACCAATTTAATTGTTTCTCTCTTTAGCTGATCCCTTGTTAAAAAGAGAAAATAATAAGTTAGTGTAATAAAATGCTTTCTTTCAAAACTGTGTTTTTACTGTGGTGTCTTAAAGATGTGGCTTCATTGAGACTTTAATCTCTCATTAGAGAGATGCTAAGTTTTTCTACATTATCACTCATCAAAATCAAGCTGCTCTGCTCTCCATGTCTCTCTGATTTCTACTTTTAGTCTCAAGAAGAAAATTCTTAAACCCTAAGGTTGACACTACAGAATAAATTTATAATTATATGTAGTTTTATTTTTGAAGCATAAATATTTACTACAAAAAAAGGTTGCTGGCACTGTTGAACGCTGTGCTTTAGAGAGGCAGACAGACTACTCAGGAAATAAGAAGTGTTCCCTAGAGATACCTGCTGAGGTCATTCAGTTCCTGGTGAGAAGCCAGTCACATGGCTATCAGATCCTCTAAAATCAACCTGAGTTTTCTGTTCCATCAGTACAGAGCCCATACATTATATAAAGATGCTATAACAGAAATGGCCAATTATATTTGTTTATAACTTTTACATATTTTGGTGCTCTAATATGTACTGTACTTTATTCCTACTGCAACCTTCTGGGATAGATAGTATTTGGTAAGTCCCAAACTAGTTGTTTAATGTTATGGTTTGAATGTATTCCCCAAAGTTCATATGTTGCAAACTTTATCCTCAATGCAACGGCGCTGAAAGGTGAGACTTTAAAATGTGACTAGGCCAGGCAGGGTAGCTCACGCCTGTAATCCCAGCACTTTTCGAAGCTGAGGTGGGAGGATCACTTGAGCGGAGGAATTTGAGACCAGCCTGGGCAACATAGTGAGACCCCATCTCAACAAAAAAGAAAAAAATTAGCCAGGCATCGTTGAACATGCCTGTAGTCCTAAGTACTTGGGAGGCTGAGGTGGGAGGATCACTTGAGCCTGGGAGGTTGAGGCTGCAGTCAACCATGACTGTGCCACTATACCCTTGCCTCCTTGCCTGGGTGACACAATGAGACCCTGTATTACCAAAAAAAAAAAAAAAAAAATTGACTAGGTCATGAGGGCTCTGCCCTCAAGGATGGATTAATATAATCACAATGGAAGTGGGTTAGTTATTGCAGTAGTGGCGTCCTGATGAAAGAATGAGCTTGGCCCCCTTCCTCTTTCTTAAATGCTCTCTTACCCTTCCACCTTCCACCATAAGATGATGTAGCAAGAAGGCCCTCAACTAGATGTAGCCCATCAACCTTGCTCTTTCCTGCATCCAGAATGATGAGCCAAATAAATTTCTATTCATTATAAATTACCCAGTCTGCTATTCTGATATACCAGTACAAAACAGACTAAGATACTCATATAATGAAGAAATCTAAAGATGAATCATTTACTGTGAGTTGGGGTGGTCTGAAATTAAAACTTGAGTGGTATAACGAAGGATAAATATAAAATAAACAGATAAAGAAGCATGGAGCAAGATATTCTAGGCTAAATAAAAGATGCAGAAATAGAACTATGCTATCTTAACGTGAGGGAACAGACCTGTTAGAATAGGGCGAGGTAGTTGAAAGTAAGAAAACTAAATGACAAACAAGAAAGGCTTTAGACTCTCAAAGTTGGATTCAAATCTCAGCTCTCAGATACCATTTATTAGCATATAGCCTGGACAAGTTACTTTCCTCACCTGTAAAGCAGTGGTGATCTGCTCCAGGGATGTAATGAGGATTACATGCCTGACACCCTGTTTGGTACAGAGTAGACCTCTAAATATGGTAGCTATTTATTAATATAAGTTAACTCACCTTTATATAACATATATAAAATTATCCTTATCAGGTATCATGTATTACTTAAAGTCTATTTGCACAAAGAAGATACTTAGCATCACAGGGCAGCTGAGTCTCAGCTGAAACAGAACAGATTTTGTCATGTGTAATAGCCAGCTTGCACTTGGCCAGTGAACCTCTGGACAGTGGAGCACCCTGAGACTACATATCCACATGATGGAAGGGGCCACCCTAAGAAAGGGCCTGGTAATAAATTAACTCAGAAATAATAAAACCAGATGAGAGGCTCAAGTCAATGAAAAGAGAATGTAGACATAAGGCCTTACAATGATGACTATGGATAAGAACAGCTTATATTTGAATAGAACTTAATATTTTTCAAAGTGCTTTTGTGTATATCATCTAATATAATTTTCACCTCTGAAGTAAGCAGGACAGAGATTGTCATTTCCTCTTTGGAGGAAATGGTAACACCAAGAGGTTACACGGCTTTTCCAAGGCTGATGACTGGCACAGAGCAAAGTTGGGTTGTTACATCCCACATGTCTTGATTTCCAGGTGAAAGTCTAAACAATGCTGCTTCTGCTTTGTTACACAGCTCCCTACCATGGTCTCCCCTCAATCAAAAAGAAAAAAGTTTATGCATTAGTTCCTATCAAACATAATGATCACAAAGGCATACCAAAGAATCCTGTAAACGTAAAGCTAGACCATAGGTGACACTGTTCCATTTTATAGATGATAAAACGGAGACTCAGGGAGACCAGGAGATTTAAGCTTATATGGTTAGTTATTATAGATATGTGACTAGTACAGATGTCTTTTTCACTAGACCAAAGTTAACTGCATATAACTAACTTATTTCCAACAAATAATTGAAATAAACGAAACTTAGTTAATAAAACTGATTTACTCTATCACTCACAGTGGAGAGAAAATATAGCAAATTAAAGCAATCAACACTACCTGGTTTTAAGGAAACAAAACAAAACAAAAATCCCAGTTCCAGCATGAGAAAAGATTGGCAAGAATATGAAATAAGAATAAGAGAAAACAATAGGCATGGCAGTCCACTGAGTTTTCCTCCATGGTAAGTCAACAGGACAATTAAAACTAAAACGCTATTCTAGGAAGGTATTTTATGAGGGCATTGTTCTCTCTAAGAAGTGCGTTTAGAAAGGGGCCATGAGTCAAGGATCCTGCTCAAGGATCCTGGTTATCGCTGACGTCACCGGACAAATCTGCTTGGAAAGAATCCCTAGTGTCAGCTTTGCTTTTAGGATATATGTCAAAAATATATTTTCAACCTTAAAGACCTATGTTAGAACTCCACTCCCTTCCCCCTACTCCCCATCCCACAACACTTACAAACTGCTCTTCCTGCCATCTTCTGTATCTCAGTAAACAGCAACTCCAACCTTCTAAGCGCTCAGTCCAAAATCCTTACTGCCATCCTTAACTCCTCTTTTTCTCAAATACCCCATATAAGCAAGCCTGTGCCAGTTCTGTCTTAAAAATATACCCAGAATCCATCTATTTTTTACCATCTCCACTAATTTTCTCAACTAAATGATCATCTCTTGCTTGGATCGAGGCAATAACATTCCTAACTAGTCTCCTGGCTTCTACCCTTGCTCCAGCACAGTATGTTCTTTTAATTTTTTTGTAACTTTGCTTTTTTTGTTTTTGGAGATATGGTCTTGCTCTGCCACCCAGGCTGGAATGCAGTGGTGTCATCTTGGCTCACTGCAGCCTTCAACTCCTGGGCTCAAGCGATCCTCCCACCACAGACTCTTGAATAGCTGGGACTAAAGGCGCATGCCACTATGCCTAGCTAATTTTTGTATTTTGTTTGTAAAGGAAAGGTCAGTCTCACTATGTTGCCCAGGCTGGAGTGTAGTAAGCAGCACAATCATAGGTCACTGTAACCTTGAACTCTTAGGCTTAAATGATCCAACTACAGGTGCGTGCCACCATTCCCAGCTAATAGTTTTACTGTCAATCATGCCTCACCTCATGGGGTAGGAATTCCTGTCTACTTAATTTGTTCACTGTTGTATCCCCCGTGCCTAGAACAGTGCCTGGTGTTTGGACAGTGTTCAATACATCTCTACTAGATAAACAATGAATTGTACCTTCCCTGAAGACATGAGGGGTCCCTAGAAATGGTGGTAATGTGAAACATCAGGATTTGCATCTGGTAAAGATGACATCGTTTGACAAGAAAACAATGGTAAGAAATGATCCTGCAGCAGCTATTCCCAACTATAAGCCTCAACAGATATGGTCTATTTTACTGTTGTGGCAGATGTTATGGGTATAGATTCATTTATATAAATGGTAAATATAATACTATAACTAACTGAGGCATATTTTAAAACTGTCTGAAAAAGAAAGCTAAGCAAAAGGGAAAAAAGACAAAACAACCCTCCGGTTAAGAAATCACCTTGAGTGACTGGGTCACAACAGATAACAATGAGAAGAGGAAATTACAGGAAACCAAGGTAAATCTAAAGGTAAAAAGCCATAAATATTTGTATAAACCTAATACCATCTGTGAATGACTGTAACAAAGATGGTAAAAGCTATGTTTTGTACTCAAGAATAGTATTTTCCAAAAAGTCATATAATTCTCTGAGCACTACACAATTCTCAGAGATTATTTTTAGAGTCTAGCATTCCATGTGATTTTTTTCTCTGCCCAGTCGTTCTCAGGTTGTTACTAAGTGGTGTTGACACTGTACTGCAATGCTCTGACACTATAGAAATCAAATATTTATAGCTTTTTCTAACTAAAGGGGAAAAAAATCATACCAATAGATGGAATTTTTCTCAATTTTAAGCTTAAAAATAACTTTTCTTAAGCTTTGAACACTCATTACTATTTTATAGCAGAAGCTGGCATAATATGACACATTTTGTAGTGTTAACCTATGTTTATTCATTTTATATTTAATATATTAATATTCTATCTCAGACAAATTGAATTTGAAAATTGGTCTTCCGAGTTATGCGACCTTAGAAAAGTTACACAACTTTTCCTGTGGTTCATTTTTCTCATTTGTAAAATGAAAAATAATAATAATACCAAACTCAGAAAGTTGCTATAAGAATAAAATTAGTTAACAAATGGAAAGCAATTAAACAATGCCCTTCACAGAGCACATAGTAAGTGTTAGCTGCTATCAGAAGTATTTATATTATTATTAAAAGGGCATAATAATTTCTACGGCTTTGTCATCAAAATAATTCTAAAATTCTGTCACACACTGGACCAATCATGTAAACTCTCCCTGGCTGGAGAGGAGAAAATGAAAACCTCTGCAGTATTAGTTTTCTTTCCACCTTATAAATTACTTGTGGATTTCCCATATTATATTTATAATGTGTTCTGCTTTGTAGGCTGGAGAAATGAATTAAATATATACTATTCTTCTACATATTCACAGTATAATATATTATATTAAGAATAATCCAGTCTTGAAAGTAGCATTTTTCTTCCATTTTCCACCCTCAAAATGTTAGGGTTCCATGGTTAATATCAGAGGCATTTTGCAGATGCCGTTTGGGATAACTGATGCCCTATCATATAATGTTAACATTAAAATTCATACTTTCACTTGGGCATGGTAGTGCATGCCTGTAGTACTAACTACTCAGGAGGCTGAGGCAGGATGATCACTTGAGCCCAGGAGTTCAAGTCCATCCTGGGCAACATAGCGAGACCCCATCTTGAAAGAAAAAATGTCATACTTTCCTTTAGGTCTAGTTCCCTAGGATACAAACAGCTTTTTAAATTTTTTTTAGTTTTGGTCTATTAGTTGACTGACATTGGGCAGGTCATTTAATACCACTAAACTAACCCTCGTCTGTAAAACATAACATCTGCATCTGTCTTTTCCTAGTCACAGGATCATGAAAACATTTCAAAGGCAGTTTTTTAAAACTCTATGTCCCTTTATAAATGTAGTTTTTTTTTTTTTTTTTTTTTTTT
>NW_016107640.1:1384655-1386603 GCF_001604975.1 Cebus imitator | reverse complement strand
TTTTTTTTGAGATTGAGTCTCACTCTATGGCCTAGGCTGGAGTGCAGTAGCATGATCTTGGTTCAATGCAACCTCCACTTCCCGGGTTCAAGCGGTTCTCCTGCCTCAGCCTCCCAAGTAGCTGAGATTACAGGTGCGGGCCACCACACCCAACTAATTTTGCATTTTTAGTAGAGACAGGGTTTCTCCATGTTGGCCAGACTAGTCTCTAGCTTCTGAACTCAGGTGATCTGTCTACCTTGGCCTTCCAAAGTGCTGGGATCACAGGTGTGAGCCATCGTGCCTGGCCCACGTTATTATTTAATAATAATCCAGCTGTGGCTGGAAAGGAAAATGTTAATTTAGTTCCCCCATGCAATCTCTTGGCCAGCATCTTACAAAATTGAGAGGCTTTTGCCTATGGTTCCATGAAATAGAAAAAGATGATTTTCCTTTGTGTTATGGCTTGGCTCCTAGGCTATGGTACAGCTAACAGGGTTGCTAGGCCCACTCAGGGAAAGGGAACCCATAAGCCTGGGATGCTGGCAAAAGGTGTATTTTCACCACGAAAAGAAAGTTTTTTATGGTTCACCAACTCAGGACAATCAACCCCTTCACAATCTAGAACCCAAAGACTGGATCTTCTGAGAACATCAGAGGAAGACTGCCTTTGGCATTCACAGTGCTGCAAACATCAGAACCGTGAACCTTGGGTTCATAATCTTACAAGTGAGAAGGATCCCTCCACACTCCTGGAACTGTACACCCATAGGAACCCTTAAGCAGACCATGTGTCAACATATGCAGAGTTTGTGCAGACACACAAACCCTCTGGGGAGTATATGTTTGAATTTGATGAAGATGAGCAGTTCTTTGTTCAGCTGGATAAGAAGGAGATGATTTGGCATCTGTCAGTTTATTCACGCCTTTGACGCTTGGAGGTACACTGCTGACATTGTCATGGCAAGAAACAACTTGAACACCCTGACGCAATGGTCCAAACAGGCCCAGACCACAAATGGTGTCAATCTTTCTCAGTCAGAAGTGGACATAGGGAAGTCATCAGCTTCAGGTCTCCTTTAAAGCTCCAGGCTCTTCAACCACAATGACTGATGTACCCTAAGACCCCTCTACCTCCTGGCTGCCTATGATCCTGCCTACCTTACACTCAGCAAAGGATCTGACATTTAGATAGCACTCAATCAATATGAAAAATTTAAAGTGTAGTGACAAGGTGGTACCCACACTGGATGATCTGTATGCTGTGGTATCATCTGGGACCTTTCTCTGCCCTGTATTTTTTCCTGAGAAATCCCAGAGTTTAATAAATACCTGTGTATGTCAGAGCTAAAAATAATAACAATAATGCAAGCCACCTGAGACAAACTTGTCAAGGCTGCTTATTTACTACTTACAAGGTTGCCATTCACTTTAAAATATCTGTGACTTGGCAAAGAAGAAATTATCGTATCTAGTACCAGCCATAAAATAACAATGAAAGCTTCTACCAACCTGGCCATTTGCTTGTAAGCTTCTTCAGCTACTGCAAAGATATGTGGATCCATATCACCCATGTTCTGACCACTGTATGCATTAATAATATCCTCTCCATAAATAGGCAGCTGTTCATAGGGATTTATAGCTACTAGGACTATACCTGGGAATAGCGTGGAGAATAAGAAAGAAAAAGAAGTCAATGATACCCCAATGGGCATATCAAACTTAGTAAAGTGAGAGTTAACACAATCCTTCATTTCAACTTAGTTAATATTAAACCAATAAATTGTTCAAGGATCAAAATGTATCACAGCCTTGCCTCTGAACCCATTACACATACTTCTGCCTAAAATACCATTTAAAAACTGGAGGACTAGGTGACTTAAAATAATGTGGCAATGTTATCAGAACTTTAAATATCTTCATATATTTAATCCAAAAATTCCACTTTACTTTTACAATTTATCCAAAT
>NW_016107640.1:1379254-1383561 GCF_001604975.1 Cebus imitator | reverse complement strand
AAAAAAAAATGGAAGAAAAATAAAAATTGAGAAAAATATTTATCAGTAAAGAAGAGTTAATATCAGTGATATAAAGGAGGTCAATACTTTTAAGAAGAAAAGGTGGCTGTTCCTGTTTTTTTTTTACTTACTTTTTATGTGGTTTTGAGGTATAGTATTTAACCCTAAAGCAGGAGAGTAATGAAGAACTGAGTTGAGCACTGATTTGGGTATACTACGTGAATGAACATAAATAGAAATGAATGGAAATCCAGATTTGAGCTTCAGAGGACAGAATGATTAGTGAAAGAACTAGATGTCAGCGGAGAAAAAAATAGCCAGAGGAAAGGGAGAAAATAAAAGATAAGAATAAACTGGGAAAGAGAGAAAAAAGAAGGAAAGCTGGAGATGGGGGAAAGGAACACAAACATACACACATGCAGAGGCTTTATTTCTCAGAGAGATAAAAAGCACCATGACCTGGGTGGCTGGCAGCTAATACTGCAATGAGCAGAGGCCCAGGCAAGCAGAAGTGAGCAAGAAGAATCACTGCAAGTCAAGGCAGTTCTGCATGGCTGAGTAATTGACCACAAGATAACACTAAATGTCTTGAACCTGCTCCAAAGGTAAGTCCTTGGACATCCACTCTTCATGTGGTAGTTTTGGAACAGATGAAAATAACTGGTGAATTTGGCACTAAATCTGACATATGACTTCTGTGAGGGGGGGAAAAATTCCAAAAGAAGGGCCCAGTTCTTTTTATTTTTAGCAAAATTATGTACGCTCACAAATGAGTTTATTCAGCACAAATGCAACTTGGCTAATAAATACTAGTATATTTTTCTAATAACGCTGAATTGATTGTGTCTCTAAGAGAAAATCCAACCCCAGTCTGTTTTCCCCATGTACAATATTTCCATGGCTATGTCCATTAGAGGAAAGAATTCACAGTCTATTCGGGAAGCAAAGCATACTTACCACAATATGTATAAATAAGTTTGGAATCAATAAAGCGGACTCTGAGATTATGGAGCACAGCAGGCTCATGAAGATAGCTGAGGGCTGTGAGGTCATTTTCACCAACAAGTATGTCAGGATTTCGTAAGTGAGGCAGCTCCTTGGTCTTTGGATCTAAACGATATTCCAAATCCTGAAAATGCACAAGGCACAGCATCTAGATAAATGATGGCAAGGACTGTAAAAAAGGCCCATGCTTTTTGCTTACTTCCTATTCCTGATTTGTTTCTCAGCTATTAAATGCACTATTTTCCTAGAACTTTCCAATATCACAGAAACTGGTGGAAATGGAAAACAATATGAAGTACATTTTCATTAGACATACTAACTTATATTAACAATTGTTGCTAATATAGTTTGAAAAGTCATAGCCTAAACCTTTATCACCCACCTACTGGATAAGAAGTTTAAAATTTTTGAATATGTTTCTCTCCTCCATACCCCTTTACCTATTAAAAAAAGTGGCACACAATATGAAAGAGTGGCCAAGAGCTTGGCTCTAGGATCATATTGACCTGGATTCAAATCCTGATATGAATACTTACTTTTTATGTGGTTTTGAGGTATAGTATTTAACCCAAATCCCTTGTTTGTAAAATGGGCTCACAGGGTTGTGGTGAAAAGTAATGAGGCAAGTCGGGCATGTGGTAAGTACTTAGAAATCCCTAAACCATGAGAGGCACAAGAATTCCCTGAAATTATGTACAATACTCTGTGTGTATGTGCACATATGTGTACTTTTTTTGAGGCAAGACAGTTCAGTTTTCATTAGATTTTTGTTTTGTTTTGCTTTTTGTTTTTTGTGCATATGCTTATTCACTCATCAAATTTAGGCCGGGCACGGTGGCTCATGCCTGTAATCCCAGCACTTCGAGAGGTCAAGGTGGGTGGATCACCTGAGGTCAGGGGTTTGAGACCAGCCTGGCCAACATGGTGAAATCTCAACTCTACTAAAAAATTAGCCAGGTGTGGTGGTGGGTGCCTGTAATTCCAGCTACTCAGGAGGCTGAGGCAGGAGAATTGCTTGAACCTGGGAGACGGAGGTTGCAGTAAGCTGAGACTGCACTCTAGCCTGGGTGACAGAACAAGACTCCATCTCAAAAAAACAAAAAAACAAAAAAAACACAACAACTTAGCCAGGCATGGTAGTGGGTGCCTGTAATGTCAGCTGCTTGGGAGGCTGAGGCAGGAGAATCACTTGAACTCATGAGGCAAAGGTTACAGTGAACCAAGATTGTGCCACTGCACTCCAGTCTGGGTGACAGAGCAAGACTCTATCTCAAAAAAAAAAAAAAAAAAAAAGAGAGAGAGAGAGATTTCAATGGGATTTCTGGTCCCAAAAGTTAACAAGTATTATTCACTTAATTTTTAATAGAGATGGGGTGTCACTCTGTTGCCCAGGCTGATCTCGAACTCCTGGGCTCAAGGGATCCTCCTGCCTTGGCCTCCCAAATTGCTGGGATTACAGGTGTGAGTGACCATTACTAGCCACTGTTCACTTTAAAGTCATGGGAATATGGCTTTATGGCACAGCCAACCATGAATATTGTCACTTAACTATATATTAGGCGGCAAATAACATAGGGCAAGTGAAAAGGAATAAAAATTCATTTTAGTCGTAGGGAGGGACAAGATTTTGTAAAAAGCCAGTTTTGGTAATACTGAAAATATATACAAAGGTCAAATATTCAAATCATATTCAAATGAATTATGCTAAAGGAGAGAAAAATTAACAATTTGCCCCTCAGCATTGGTTGCTGCTTGTTTATCAGAGAATATCACCCTTCCCCAGAGCTGACTGGTCCTTGCATTGGCCCTGATACACAATTGCCTGTTCTGGTGTTAGCCAGGTGACTCCAGAATGGCAGAGGGCAACCCAGAGCTCTTTTCTCAGTCTCCATGACAGGGTGGAGTTGTTTGTAGTGAGTGTGGGGAGGAGATGAAATTGCAATATTAGAGAAAAAACTAATTTGAAGGGTAGAAGAGATCTATAACATCTTCACAGAAATTTCTTTCTTGGAGTTAGGCTTTAAATAAATATAACCTATTCCACTGGAATTACTGGACATCATTAAATAAATTTATTCTTCTACTATTACAAAAGCCATGCTTTCTCTATTTTATTCTAGTACCCATATGACTATAGTTTCTAGAAGGAAAATGATTCTTGAATAGTTGGTGAATTTTATTTTGTCTATTCTTCTTGCTTGTCCTCTGTCCCTAGTCTTGCTTTTATTAAAGGTATATATCATTCTATTTCTAGTTTTAAAAAAAATACTAAGCATTAATAAAATTAAACACAGACACTGTACTCTGGTTGGCAAATCTGCTTCTCATAGGGGTATGGATTAGCAATTCCAAAATAACTTTATGTCTATAATGAATAAGTAATATATTATAGATAATGAAAGTCAAAGAGAGAAGTCATAGTACAAATAATCAAAGGAAGAATAATAGAATGAACCTGGTGGCAGTGGACTGGAGAAAAAAGGATCCTTATTAACTCACAGGTATTTTTAAGGTCAAGGCTGGGAGCGGTGCCTCATGCCTGTAATCCCAGCACTTTGGAGGCCAAGGCAGGCAGATCACCTGAGAGCAGGAGTTCAAGACCAGCCCGGCCAACATGGCAAACTCCATCTCTACTAAAAACATAAAAATTAGCCAGGCATGGTGGCGTGTGCCTGTATTCCCAGCTACTCAGGAAGCTGAGGAATGAGACTGGTTTGAACCCACAAGGCAGAGTTTGCAGTGAGCTGAGATCATGCCACTGCACTTCAGCCTGAGTGACAGAGCAAGACTCAGTCTCGAAAGAAAAAGAAAGAGAGAGAGAGAAGAAGGAAGGAAGGAAGGAAGGAAGGAAGGAAGGAAGGAAGGAAGGTCGGTCAAGTGCAGTGACTCATGGCTGTAATCCCAACACGCTGGGAGGACAAGGTAAAAGAATTGCTTGAGCCCAGCAGTACAAGACCAGCCTGGGCAACACAGCAAGACACCCATCTCTAAAAAAAAATTACATATATATGATACATATATACAAATACATACATATATAAACATAGACATAAAATAAGCATAGATGGTTGTGCATACATTAGTATAGTATGCATACATATTAGTATCTATCTATGTAAATATTTTTCTAGCTCTGTATGTTAAAAGGACGTAGAACTGGTGTCATCTCAGTAGCAATGAGCATACCTAGTACTCAGACTTTGGTTGCCAAATACTATCCTCCAAATACAAAGTACCAGGGCTGGGAAAGGGGAAACACATGTTAGGTATCTTGGGGGACCAGGAGAAGCGCTACATTAAAA
>NW_016107640.1:1367523-1378788 GCF_001604975.1 Cebus imitator | reverse complement strand
CCAGCACTTTGGGAGGCCAAGGGGGGAGGACTGCTTGAGCCCAGGAGTTCAAGAATAGCCTGGGCAACATATTGAGACTCCATCTCTACTAAATAAACAAATAAATAAATTAGCCAGGCATGGTAGCTCACGCCTGTGGTCCCAGCCACTAGGGAGGCTGAGTCTGGGAGCCGTGATCAAGCCACTGTACTCCAGCCTGAGTGACACAGTAAGACACAGTCTCAAAAAAAAAAAAAAAGTATAGGGACCTGTCAAAAAAACAAAGGACTCAATCTAAGAGCAATCTTAATGATCAAAGCTAGAATAATTTGTTTGATAAAGTAAATAATGATAGTAATGAAGAATATAAAAGAAATACCCATGGGCCCATAATAAATAAATAAATGATTAATAAATAAATGGGGTAGAAGAAACAATACTTCCTTCCCTATAGAAGAATTCTAGTTAATAAATGTAAAAGGAATGAAAGACATGGAGAATCACCACTAGAACACAACAATGATACTTGCTGCAGGCAAGACATACTAATGAACATTTCACAAAATTAGCAGTCGATGTTTAAGGAGAAACAGGATATATGAGTGGCCTCAAGGTATCTGCCCTAACACAATGATATTCATTAATTACAAAGGGAAAACAGCAACTTTACAGAGAATAACATGGTAAACATCACCTTAAGCAACTTGTCATGGCCAGTAATCTGCAAAAATCCAATGTAGTCAAATAGTATAAGCACTCATCTTAGAGTCATCTGTGTTCAAATCTCACTTCAAATTCCACAAGTCATTTCCTGGCCGTATGACCTCAAGCAAAACTACTTAATGACTCTGAGGTTTGGCTTTTTTATTTGAAAAATAGTGATTATGTCAACTGTCAAACCATAGATTGCTGTGAAATTTAACATGAGTAAATCCAGTCCAAAGTGCATAACATTTCACCTAACACAGAGCAGATGACCTGTAAATGTTGAATACGTTGTTCCCTTGTCTGGTATTCAAAACTCTCCTAATTGGCCTAATTCTTCCCTGCCTTTGTCCCAACTAGTGTCTTTCCCTCAGTGTTGCTCTCCATCCTGCCACCAATGAGTCTCCTCTAAAACCTGGCACCAAGCCTCTTTTTAAAAACACTACAGACACTCCCCATAGCACACCAGTTAAATGCAAGAGTTTTAGGAATAGATGTGAATCTAAACCTGATAATCATAATAAATTCATAGGCCAAAATAAAAGCTTTTTCAAGTATCTGCTATTTTCACTATACCATTAAAAATGCTATCAGGATAGAAAATTGAGTTTACCATTTTTACCAATTTTGTAAGCAAAAATTTTATATAAATTCAAAATTTAACTTCCATTGGGAGTTTACTTCACAGTAAACTTACACTTTTGAACTCCCTTCACTTTATGCCAATGACAACAAATGAATGTGAGACCTCACCTTTCCTTCCTCGAGATGAAGCAGGAGGACTTTATCTCCTGGCTTATAATCTTTGAGCAGCTCTGCTGACTTCCAGACTTCCTCTGGATCAGGTATCCAAACCCTGGCAAACTAGAAGACAAAAACAAACAAATTTAAACTAGCAAGTCAATTATTTTACAATAATATATAAACACATTATGACTATTTATAATTAAACAATTTATGAAAAAAGAAATCTCGGTCAATATGAAATTTACTTTTTTTTTGAGACAAAGTTTTGCTCTTGTCGCCCAAGCTAGAATGTAGTGGGCTGATCTTGGCTCACAGCAACCTCTGCCTCCCAAGTTCAGACGATTCTCCTACCTCAGCCTCCTGAGTAGCTGGAATTATAGGCGCCTGCCACCACACTGGCTAATTTTTGTATTTTTAGTAAAGACGGAGTTTCATCATGTTGGTCAGGCTGGTCTCCAAACTCCTGACCTCAGGTGATTCACTCGCCTCAGCCTCCCAAAGTCCTGGGATTACAGGTGTGAGCCACCATGCCAGGCTGAAATTTACTTTTTAAATTAGTAAACAAAAAATATTTTAGCCCTCATAGCACCACCATTCCCAAATTATATAAAAAGTGTGTTCTCAAAAAACAGTCATGATCAAAGCTTAATAAATTAAATGTCTCCTTGATTTATACAGTAAATGCCACCTGAAAGTGTAATTTTAGGTTAAAATGTATACATCTATTTTTGAAGCTTTAGTGTTGTGGCTCTGCCAGTTTCAACAGCACAGCCATCTTTCTATGGCTGGGTTTACAATTTAGATTTTTCACAGCGGTTTGCATCACGTGCTCCACAAAGCCTTAGTGATTTCTTGGACATCCTTTAGTAGCCATCACAGTAGGGAGAAGAGGAGAATAAAAATAACAAATTTTTAAAAACTGAAAAGACACTGTTCAACATTTTGCCCTCATTATTTTATAAAGATGAGTGGGAAATGGTAAAAATGGCACATCTAGTCACTAATAAACTTAGCTCCTGTATTTTCAACACCATTAAAAAGGCATGGTAATCATTAGGGATTCCTAAAGCAGCAAATATTTTGCCACAACTAGACACTCTCTGGACTTAAGCCAGAAGATTATGCGATCAGTTTTGAAGAAAAGAACAAAACATAGTAATATGCATGAATCTTTCAAATACCTCATTGAAGAAGTATTTTATGTGCTTGGGCTCTCTGGGAAGAAATTTCCCTTTAAAACAAGCATACACTAAACCCAAATGCCCATTTTCATGAACAAATCACATAAGAAAATAGGAATCCTAGATACAGCCAGCAAAGGAAAGACATGATGCAATCAAATATGGCTGGCACAGGCCAGACTGAACCTGGTCTCTGGCCTGTATCTATATCCTCATTTCACGTAAATTCACCTCTAGATTTCATTTTAACAATAATCAGGGTACTAATTTACTTGGAGCTTTGAGAAAGAGCATTTGGATTTGAGTATGTTAAATGTAGAGCAACCTCCCGAAGAACTGTGATAATGTAGTGACTATTCTAAGTACTGGGCACAAAGTTCTGGAAGCTTGTAACAAGGTTGTTCCCAAGTACAAGAGAAATTTAAATGACCTAGTGATGAACTTACGGATAGCAGAAAGAGAAAAGAAAGTGGGTGAACAAAAGGAGAGGTAGATCTGAAATTCAAGATAATTTAAATTAAACATCTCCTGTAAGAAAAACATTTCAGCATGTCACTGTCCAAGATACTATGTTAACCTCATTACTGACAAATATTTTCAAACCTTCCTATTGGGAAGCTGCTGTGGTATACTGCCATAGTTTCCAAACTACCAGATTTCATGGCTGGTAAAATTTTTTTTTTAAAGTTTGGGGACTGACATAAGGCTAATTAGTTAGTTAATACTAACTTTTAGTCTTGCCAAGTAAGATTATAAAATCATTAAGTATTGGGAGCACTTACAGATAAGTAGAGGAAAGGCCCTCACACTCAGCAGAGGCAACATACTTAAACACCAATCTACTAACTAATGTCACCCTCATTTTATAAAATAAAGGACATTTTTAACAAGAAAACTGCAGGACAAATAGCCATCACAGTAACATACAAATTCCTTACCTTGGTCTACAAGGGCCTTAATGACCAGTCCTTTCCTTTCTCTGCTGACCTCTAAGCCGAGACCACACAGATCTTATTTTAGTTCTTCAGGAATGCGGGTTTGTTTGCTCCTGTCTCTTGACCCTGGCCCTTATTAATCCCTTTATAATGTACTTCTCCCAGATCTGCTTATGCCTGCCTCCTTCTTACTTAGATGTTAGCTCAAATGTAAACCTCTTCAGAGAAGCCGTCCCGGATCTTTCTAGCTGAAATCAAACGAAACTACTACCCTTCTCTATTTTACATTCTTCAGAGCCCTTATTCACTATTTGAAATCACTTTCTGATATGTTATTATTTATCTACTTACCTACTGTCTCTCTTCTCTCATTAGAACATAAGTTCTGTGTCTGCATTGTTCAACACTATAAGCAGTACTTAGAACAGTACCTGACACAGAGCTGGTGCTTAGTAAGAATTTATTGAAAGATCAGAATAAAAGGCATCTCTTTAAATTGAATATAAGTAGCATGATTAAAAGGTCACTAAATTGCTTTGATTTTCTCTTATTATCAACACATATAAACTTTTAATCTAAACAGTTTGCAGAGAAAAGAGTATGGAACTAGACTATAGGTTCTAGTCCTAGGGCTACCAGATGAGCCTTTGCCTTTATTTCAGGCAACTATAAAATGAGGATGACAGCCGGGCGTGGTGGCTCACGCCTGTAATCCCAGCACTTTGGGAGGCCAACACGGCCAGATTACAAGGTCAGGAGTTCGAGACCAGCCTGGCCAACATGGTGAAACCCTGTCTCTACTAAAAATAAAAAAAAATTAGCTGTGCATGGTGGTGCACCTGTAATCCCAGCTACTCCGGAGGCTGAGGCAGGAGAATCTCTTGAACTCAGGAGGCTGAGATTGTGGTGAGCAGAGATCATGCCACCGCACTCTAGCATGGGTGACAGAGCAAGACTCTGTCTTAAAAAAAAAAAAAAAAAAGATGACAATAGTCTTCCAGTTTATTGCAAAGGCTTACCCACATAGAAACTTCATGAAAAGCATAAACCAATATATAAGTACAGGGTGGGATTGTTACTGTTTTTTCCATAGGAAGTGATTTCTAATGTCGTACATCAAACGTGTTACTGAAATTTGTTTCACAACTTTTTTTCTCAGGTACACAGTCGATAAACTGAGTAATATCTGTACATATCATTAAACCCTTACTCATGCAATAAATATTTCCATGTACTAACTGCTCCCACTCTGAAACTTACTTTGCAAAGACAGCATTTTTGTAGCTTTTTCTGGAAGGCATTACTGATTCCAGAAAAGACACATAAATATAAGGAGATTCAGAGTCGGGCCGGGCATGGTGGCTCACTCCCGTAATCCCAGTACTTTGGGAGGCCGAGGCAGGCAGATCACTTAAGGTCAGGAGTTCGAGACCAGGCTGGACAACATGGCAAAACTCCCACCTCTACTAAAAATACAAAAATTACGGTCAAAGCAATGAGTTTCATGGTACTGGAGGTTTTCAACTAGACCCTGGACCACCACTCGGCAGGGATGGTATAGAGGTGACTCAGGCACTAGAAAGTAAAGTAGACTAAGTGAGCTTTGAGAACCTATCCAATTCTGAGTGTCTCTGGGGTCGTGATCTTTCTCCAAGGTAAGATACAGAACTACAGAACTTCCTTGAGAGGAAGAACATAGGCAGGACAGATCCCAAGAAGCCTGAGCAAAGCACCAGGAAGGAGCCAGCTGACTGGAGGAGAGTCTCCTTAGAATAAGTTGAATTTATGCAGCTGGAAAAGACTCTGGAGGAAGACTATTCATGCTCTTGATAAAGAGATGGAGAAACTGTTAGTCAAATAAGCTGGATTATAATGTATTAAAAAACAAAGTACGAAATCTCAAAAAAAAAACAAAAAAAAAAAAAACAAGAATTAGCCAGGCATGGTGATGCTTGCCTGTAATTCCAGCTACTCAGGAGGCTGAGGTGGGAGGACTGCTTGAGCCCAGTAGGTGGAGGTTGCAGTGAGCTGAGATCACACCACTGTACTCCAGCCTGAGTGACAGTGCGAGACTCCACCTCAAAAAAAAAAAAAAAAAAGAGAGATTCAGAGTCACGAAATGACCTATTACCTTGAGTGATGAAAATACAAAAAAAGAAAAATGTGTCCATGTGAGTTTGTAAAAGCATGACTGACCAGTGCCTAAACATGAGGAGACTTTAAATTTAGAAAGTGCCTTCCTGCTCTGTGTCATTAGGGAGTTCCAGCTCAAATTTGCACAAGTATTTTGCAAAGAGTGGGTACTTTGCCAAAGACTAGATTTCTAAGGGCTAGATGTTAACAACACTTACAAATAACCAGTGGGAGGCTAAGGCCCTCACATTCACCAGAAGCAAGATATTTAAACACCAAACACCACCCAGATAACCAACTTCCTCTTTATCTTAGCTTTATCTCTGGGGAAAGCATCCAAGGAGAAATAGGTCAGAAAACATCCTATTATTACCACTGTCTTTCTGTGGTTCTTTTCCATCTTAACCAATGAGATCAGTGACCCTGTAGAAATAACTATACCAGAAGGGGGTCAATTTGAGGATATATACCTTAAGTGCTGAAATAGGGAAATCTCAACCTGACATGCCACTTCCTACTGCCTTCTTCACTTTCAGTCCTACCTCCCACTCCTCCCCCAGGCCACAACGCAAATACACATGGCAAGAATAGGACTAAACTTGTCCAGTCACATCCGGTGAGAAGACTGGGGGAAGGCAGGCAAGAAGACAAGGCCACTGGATCATATGAGAAACCTAGAAATGGGATACAGTGTGAGACAGGCAAGAATCTGAAACAGGGATAGACACTGCCCACTAAGACTGCAGAAGGTCCTCCTGGTGAAACAGAAGCAGTTAGAAAATGATAACCCTGGCCAAAGTGAATCAAACCAGACACAACCCCCAGCAAGGCAAGGGAAGGCCCCTGATATGGAACTGGGTTCTGTCATGATTAGCTAATAAAGGATTAGGCTCTCTTTCAGTGATCCCTGTTTCCTCTTCTCCACTCACACTACTCTAAATCTAGTCCCTCTTTATCTTGTGAATCTCTCAAACATCTCACTTATTGCTATCTGAGACCTTATTTTAGTTATTTATGAATCTACCTACCACACTATACCAGACTATATATTCTTTCAAAGCCATCTTTGAATCCCCTCTGAGGTCAGCCAAGTTCCTGGCCCATAGTTTGTGGGCAGCACATATGTGCCGTTTTACTTAAGACTGAGATAAGGCAAGAGAAGGAAAAGAGATGAGAAAAATTTCAGCATTCTACAGGCTTAGCTCAGGGTTTTCCGTGAAGCCATACCAGGGTTTGAGGCGACCAAGCAGGGTTGAGATGGGGCACGAATCAGAGGCTTACAGAAGAGAGGTTCACGAAGTAGTAGGCAAAGAAGGAGTAAATTATCATGTAGAAACAGGTAGGAGAAGGAAAAAGAAGAGCCTGAGATTTGAGGTAGTATGATTAAAGAAAAAAACCTAGGAGAGGGAGAAATGAGAAAATAAACCTAAACTAGATAAAATGTAAATGCACATAAAAGATTTGTGACAATTCGAATGAACAATTTGATAAAAAAATAAGAATAAGAATAAAATGAAGACGGGCTATATTTTTCATAATAGCTAAAATATGAGAAAATAATGCTAGCACAGATTTAAGATGCATAATAGCTTGCAAGGAAAATAAAAGACATCTGTCCTTCCACAATACAATTTAATGAGGTTTGACTGGCAGTGATGAGGTGATTTTGACAGAGTCTAAAAGAAGAGCACTAGAAAGGCGTGTTCAAGGAACATGCTGGCGCTAGTACGTGCCAGAGAAGGGCACCAAACAAAGTTGGCTCACCCAGCAGTGCCCTTACCTTCTCAGGGGTTATACACAGTTTTTCAGGTTTAAGGAGGCGCCAGCCATCCTTCTTTCTTTTTTTTTTGGTGAGATGTAGTTTTGCTCTGTTGCCCAGGCTGGCGTGCAGTAGCGCAATCTCGGCTCACTGCAACCTCCGCCTCCTGGATTCAAGTGATTCTCCTGCCTCAGCCTCCTGAGTAGCTAGGATTACAGCCATGCACCACCACACCCGGCTAATTTTTGTATTTTTAGTAGAGATGGGGTTTTGCCATGTTGGCCAGGCTGGTCTTGAACCCCTGACCTCAGGTGATCTGCCCACTTCGACCTCCCAAAGTGCTGGGATTACAGGTAAGAGCCATCACACCTGGCCCACCAGTCATCTTTCTTTTGGTATCCTACTACCATTACAACACTTAAGAGGCTCTTGATTGTGATACAGATGACTCATTCAAAGTTTTGCTAACTTGCATTTTGTCCGTGAAGGAACACTGGAGGTGTGGGCATGAAAAGCAACTGCTTCTGATGCCCCAGACACTTTGGGAACAAGACTAACAACACTAATAGGGTAAATTAACCAGCTCTCAAAACCCAAAGAATTTGACCCATATGATCTCTCTTCTCTCCCTAACTTCCACATATATTTATTATTTGCTTTTCATATAGCACAAGTGCACATCTTTCTTAGCTTCTGTATTAAATCATGAGCAGCCTGGCAATTCGGAATCTGCCATGGCTCACTTTTGATACCCTATTGTGAATGTCTGGAAAAATGAATGCTTTATGTCACAATTCAAACAAGCCTATTATGAAAACTAAGTGCTCCTCTGAGCTATGAACTAAAGCAGGAAAGAAATTGTGAAACGTCACCAACACCCCTTCCTCTGAAATCTGACACTAATGTGGTTGTTCCATATGATTATGAAGTAATTCACATAGCCCTCAGGGCATGTTTTTGGCATAAAAAATTCAGGAACTACTATTATTCTAAAAGCACATGATGAGCTTTCCAGGAAAAAGGAAAAAAAAATGTTAAAGAAATCAGGAAATCTAGAAAATTGTCCCTCTTAGTCATTGTATATTTTGAATTTTTTTAATTTGTTGTGAAATATGTCATACATACAAAAGAATATATGTGTGTGAGTGTGTGTGCGTGTTTGTGTGTATAAATAATTTGTTGAATGAAAGAATGATGTAATGAACTTCCATATGTCCACCACTTAGGTTCAGAAGTAGAATATTATTTATACTGTTGAAGTCCCTTGATGGAATATATTCTTAAACATTTCATCCCCTTCTCCACCAATTTTCACTTGCCACTATTATCTTCGAGTTATAGAAAACTATTGGTTGACTCTACCCTGAGCAAGCCATGCTGTTTCACACTTGTATGCTTTGCTATAGCTATCTCCTCCATCTGAAACATAATTTCCTCCCTCTTCAGCAGCAAGCTTCTATTTATCCCTCAATTCTGTGTTCAAGTGCTACCTCCTCTAGGAAGCCTTTCCTGACTTCTCCTCCTTTGGCCCTCCATTCTCAACATCTCCATTATCTTATATGATCTGCTGCTAGAACCCTTATCCCACTAAATGATGGCTTTGGGTGCCTATCTCCAGAGACTGTGAGTTCCTTGCAAGGAGAGCTGCATCTTTTTAAACTTTGTCTCTTTAGCACTTAACACAGGGCCTGCCCATAACAATTTTTCAAAAAAACTTTTGTTGTATGAGTGTTTTTAGTTTTCAAGAGGGTAGACAAAAAGTATTATCGGTCTTACCAAACCCTCCCAAAATCTTCTGAAAGGCTCTGTAATTTCCAGAAACAGGGAAAGATGCATGAAGCATCAAAGTTATTTGTGTGACAGAAGGAAAAAGAGTCAGGCCTGTGGGGAGCAGAGAAGTAATGAGGCATCCTTTTTGCTCCTCCCACACCCAGTAAACCCACAACTCTTCCCTTCATGTTTGTGTGTTTAGAGTGGAAGTTACCCTGACCTCCAGAACAGAGATTCGGTCCCCACCCAAACCCTACCACAAATTCCTTCCTCAGAAGGAAAAGAAATGCTGGCACCACCACCTCCCCCAGCTCTCTCCTGGAGCAGCAAAGGAGGGGAACAGATGGAAAGAAAGGAAAGCCAGAGGGTCTAGAGCAGGGTAAGGGGTCACACTAAAATGGGAGTAAGAGAAAAAAAGCGGTGTGGAGTGCTGAACACATGGTGCATTCTGGGTAGAATTGAGAAGTGAAGAGCAGAAGTGGCCTGTGCCTCACTGTAGCATCACAAAAATGCTGCTGAAGAGCTGAATGACAACCAACTCTGCTTGACAGGACTTAGTAAAGGCTTGTAAGGAACCAGAGCTAACATTTATTGAGCACTTTTTGTGTGCCAGTAGAGGTCCAGGTATTTTACATGTATAATTTCATTCGAATAATCATAATAACTAAACCCAATACTAACCCATTTAACAGCTATTGAGACTTAAACCTTAAACATGGTAGAAATGTGGTTCAAAGTCTACTCTAGAAGCCATACATTCTTTCTGCTCCACTATGCTCACCCATTGTTAAAACAGTAGATCTTATTATTAAGAAATTCCCCTCCTCCACCCAAATTGTTCTTCGTATCATAATGAAAATAGCTATTAAACTGGCCCATGTCATCTGATGAAACTTAAGAATGTCTCATCCAAGATAGGATGTCAAAGCCACACCAATCAGCTTGGCATCCATCCTGCAGCGTTCCAATGGGCTCTGACCACAGAACGAAAGCTCTGCCAAAAATGAGGTTAGACAATAACAGCAAAAAAACAATCTGAAGATGCTGAAGACTAGAATTTTAATGAATGATCTCAAGTTCATAAACTTCTATAAATGAACAAAATCATAGGGTTGACTTAAAATTGTTACTTTTGGCTGACTCTGGAAGTTACCTTGCATATACTATGAAATGTACCTGGTTTAAAAGTAAATCACACTTTGGGAGGCTGAGGCAGGTGGACTGTCTCAGCTCAGGAGTTCGAGGCCAGCCTGAGCAACATGATGAAACCCCATCTCTACTAAAATACAAAAACTTAGCTGGGTGTGGTGACAGGCCCTGTATAGTCCCACCTACTTGAGAGGCTGAGGCATAAGAATTGCTTGAACCTGAGAGGCGGAGGTTGCAGTGAGCCGAGACTGTGCCACTACACTCCAGCCTGGGCAACAGAGCAAGACTCTATCTCCAAAAAAAAAAAAAGTAAATCAAGTTCAAGTCAACTCCCACCAGACACTGAAATTATCATTTTAAATTTAAGAAGAAAACAAGAAGTTGCAAATTGACGAATATATTTTGTCACCATTAAGTGGCAAAAAGTAAATATTCTTATTTTTCTAAAATTTTCTGTGAGATGACAGAGCTTTGGAATGAATATTTTTAGACACTGTAGTTATTTAACATTCTTGTAAAGATTATTTTCAGAACTAGGTCTCACTTCTTAAGAACAGTCTTAATAAGCACATCAAGAAAAATTAGTATTTCCATCTATAATTAGCTGGTGGTATTTTAAACTACAAAATTCTAAATAAGTAAAATAAAGGTAAAGCTGTATTACCAACAAGGAAAGGAACCATACAGGTTGTATTCATCCCAGGGCTTTGATTAGGATAAAGAAAAGTCCTAACTTTCCTTTACTTAATTCTCACAATATGCTTTATAATTGTTATTATTAAAGAAGCCCCTTATTCAACAAAACATCTGAGAGAAGTTAGATAACTTGCCCGAAAGTCACTCAGCTAATAAATGACAGAAGCAGAATTCAAGCCTAGAAAGATGGCTGATTTCAAAACATGGTGTG
>NW_016107640.1:1365694-1367513 GCF_001604975.1 Cebus imitator | reverse complement strand
GCAGGAAAAACACAATCTCATTGAATAACTTTCTCCTGATTATGACCAAAGTTGCTCAACTAAGCAAAACACTTTTCTACCATTTTCAACACTTGCTTTCAGTGTAGAGAAAGGTATAAAAAGGAAGTCATGTTAAATATGCACAGGTATCTTTATATAGAGGTCTTCCTCTGACACAGAATATCTATCACTCTAATAAATGACATAGTGATGAAATAAGTCATGGGTAATTTTTAAAATTTTAACTAAAATGTCTTAACATGGTGAGATTTAAGGAATCATGAAATTAAACATCAAACGACACACACATCATATGAGACAATATGGATAAGGTACCAAAACAGTGCCTGGGAAATAATAGACAGGAGCCAGTATGTATTTCCCTTCTGTTTTTAACAGGCAGCTCCCTTTGTGCTGTTCCCCAGCTTTGGAATCGACATTTCTAGGTCTGCTGATAACTTAGGAAATGACACAGTTTGGATATTTGTCCCTGCCCAAATCCCATGTTGAAATGTAATCCCCAGTGCAGGAGGTGAGGCCTGGTGGGAGGTATTTGCATCATGTGGGCAGATCCCTCACGGCTTGTTATTGTCTTTGTGATAGTGAGTTCTTGTAAGATCTGGTCATTTAAAAATGTGTTGCAACTTTCCCCCAACCTTCTCTGTCTCCTGCTCCTGCTTTTTGCCATGTGATGTGTCTGCTCCTGCCTTGCCTTCCATCATGAAAGTTCCCTGAGGTCTCCCTAGGAGCAGATGCCGTCATGCTTCCTATATAGCCTGCAGAACCGTAAGCCAATTAAATTAAACTCTTTTTCTTATAAATTACCCAGTCTCAGGTCTTTCTTTATAGCAGTGCAAGAATGAACTAACACAAAAAATTGATACTGGGAGTGAGAGACTGCCGTAAAGATACCTGAAAATGTAGAAGCAACTTTGGAACTAAGTAACCGTAGAGGTTGGAAACATATAGAAGGCTCAGAAGAAGACAGGAAGAAGAAAGTTTAGAACTTCTTAGAGACTGGTTAAATGGTTGTGATCAAAATGATGATTGTGATATGGACAGTGAAGGCCAGGCTGAGAAGGTCTCCTATGGAAATGTGGAACTTACTGGAACTGAAGCAAAGGTCATGTATGTTACGCCTCAGCAAAGAACTTGCTGGACTGTGGCCAATGCCCTAGGGGATCTGTGAAACTCTGAACTTCAGAGTGATGATTTAAGGTATCTGGCAGAAGAAATTTCAAAGCAGAAAAGCATTTAAGAGGTGGCCTGACTGCTTTGAACAGCCTATACTCAGGTGTAGGAGCAAAGAAGTGATTTAAAATTGAAATATATAATTAAGCAGGAAGCAGAGCATAAAAGTTGGGGAAATTTGCAGGCTGGCCATGTGGCAGAGACAGCTCTTTCAAGAGAGAAATCCAAGCAGGCTGTGGAGTAGCAACCACTTGCTAGAGAAATTTGCGTAACTGAAAGAGAGACAAGTGCTAATAGCCAAGTCAATGGGGAAAAGGCCTTGAAGGCATTTCAGAGACCTTCCAGCAGCCCCTCCCATCACAGGCTCAGAGGCCTAGGAGGACATTACGGTGTAGAGAGCCAGGCCCAGGGCCCCACTACCCTGCACAGCTTCAGAACACCACTTCCTGTATCCTGGCTGCTCCAGCTCCAGCCAAGGCTCAAAGAGGCCTAGGTACAGACTGAGCTGCCATTTTGAAGAACGCAAGCCATAAGCCTTGGCAGATTCCATGTGATGTTAAGCCTAAGATGTATAGAATAAACAATGGTTGGCGGCCTCAGCTTGGATTTCAGAGGATGTATCAGAAAG
>NW_016107640.1:1343981-1364026 GCF_001604975.1 Cebus imitator | reverse complement strand
TTTTTCCTTAAGATGGAGTCTCCCTCTGTGACCTAGGCTGGAGTGCAGTGGCAGGATTTTGGCTCACTGCAACCTCCACCTCCTGGGTTCAAGCAATTCTCTGCCTCAGTCTCCCGAGTAGCTGAGATTACAGGTATGTGCCAACACGCCTGGCTAATTTTTGTATTTTTAGTAGAGACGGGGTTTCACCATCTTGCCAGACTGATCTTGAACTCTTGACCTCATGATCCACCTGCCTCACCCTCCCAAAATGCTAGGATTACAGGCATGAGCCACCACGCCTGGCCCTCACATATTTATTTATAGCAATGCAAGAACGAACTAATACAGAACACTGGTACTGAAGCGTGGGGCATTGCTATAAAGATCCCTGAAAAGGTGGAAATGGCTTTAGACTTGGGTAATGGGCAGAGGTTGAAACAGTTTAAAGGGCTCAGAAGAAGATAGGAAGATAAAAGTTTGGAACTTCCTAGAGACATATTGAATGGTTATGACCAAAATGCTAATAGTGATATGGACAGTGAAGGCGAGGCTGAGGAGGACTCAGATGGCAATGAGGAACTTACTGGGAATTGGGGTAAAGGTCACTCATGCTATGCTTTAGGAAAGAGACTGATAGCATTGTACCCTTGCTCTAGGGATCTGTAGAATTTTGAACTTAAGAGAGATTTTAGAGTATCGGGTGGAAGAAATTTCTAAGCAGCAAAGTATTCAAGAGAATCAATCTGGCTAGATTTCAGATGTATGGAAAAGCCTGGGAGTCAACACAGAAGCCCGCTGCATTGGCAGAGCCCTTGTGGAGAACCACTAATAGGGCAATACAGAGGTCAAATGTGGGGCTGGAGCACTGCCTAGTAAGCTATGAGAAGAGAGCAACTGTCCTCCAGACCCCAGAATGGCAAACACAACAACAGTTTCCTCATGTGCCTGGAAAAGGCAATGGCACTCAATCCCAGACTCGGAGAGCAGCCGTGGGGGCTGAGTCCTGCAAAGCCACAGGGGAGGAGCTGCCCAAGGCCTTGGGGGCCCACTCCTAGCAACAGATTTGAGATATGGAGCCAAAGGAGATTATTTTGGAGCGTTAAGATTTAAGGACTGCCCTGTTGGGTTTTGCACTTGCATGGGGTTTGTAGCCTCTTTCCTTTGGCTGATTTCTCCCATTTGTAAAGGGAGTATTTACCCAATGCCTGTATTCCCATTACATCTTGGAAGTAACTAACTTGTTTTTGATTTTACAGGGTCATAGGCAGAAGGGACTAGCCTTGTCTCAAATGAGACTTTGAACTTTTGAGTTAATGCTGGAATAAGTTAAGACTTTGGACTAATGGGAATGTATGAATGTATTTTGCAGTGTGAGAAGGACATAAGATTTGGGAGGGGCCAGTGGCAAAATGATAGGGTTTGAGTCTGTGTCCTGACCCAAATCTCATGTCAAATTTTGATCCCCAAGGTTGAAGATGGGTCCTGATGGGAGGTAACCGCATCATGGGGGAAGATTTCCCGTTTAGTGCTGTTCTTGTGATAGTGAGTTATAGCAAGACCTGGTTGTTTAAAAGTGTATAGCACCTCCCACCCTTTCTTTTCCTCCTGCTCCAGCCAGATGTGCCTGCTTCCCTTCACCTTTTGCCATGATTGTAAATTTTCTGAGGCCTCCCCAGCCATGCATCCTATATAGCCTGTAGAACTGGGAGCCAATCAAACCTCTTTTCTTTATAAATACACAGTCTCAGGTATTTCTTTATAGCAGTACGAAAATAGACTAACACAGAACATTACACATCTTTCACGATCTGGCGCCTGTCAACTTCTCTAGTGACATCTCTCACCTCTCCTGGCCTAGCACTCAACCCTCTAACAACTGCAAACAGCAGCTAGTTCCTTTGTATCTGTCTCTACTCAAATTGCCCACCAAAACCTTTCCCCATCCTTATCACCCATGCAATTCTTATGTGTCCTTTAAGGGCCCACCTTTCAGCAGTGTTTCACCACTGACCCTGGCAGCCTAACTGGAACACTCTGGCCTGGCATGGTTCCTTCCTGCCTCTCTAATCATTCCTTTCCCATTTTCTGTGCCAGCTCTACATTCTCTACCCCATCTGTAAATATCAGAATTGCCCAGACCTCTAAGCTAAGTCTCCTGTCTCTTTTAGTATGCTGTTAAGAATCAGGCTTGCCAGGCACAGCGGCTCATGCCTGTAATCCCAGCACTTTGGGAAGCCAACGGAGGAGAACTGCTTGAGTCCAGGAGTTCAAGACCAGCCTGGGCAACACAGTAAGACCTTACTTCTACAAAAAATGAACAGAATTAGCCAGGTGTGATAGCATGTGCCTGTAGTCCCAGCTACTTGGAAGGCTGAGGTTGGGAGGATTGCTTGAGCCCGGGAGGTCAAGGCTGCAATGAGCAAAGATGTTGCCATTGCACTCTAGCCTGGGTGACACAGCATGATCCTGTCTTAAAAAAAAAAAGAGTTCAGGCTCAGGCTTTAGCGTGGGGCATGGTGACACGCACACCTGTAAACCCTGGTACTTGAGAGGCTGAAGTGGGAGGATCATATGAACCCAGGAGTTTGAGACAAGCCTTAGCAACATAACAAGACTCATCTCAAAATAATAGTAATAGTTCAGGCTTTAGGAAAGGACTTTCTGAGTTTAATAGTTCTGTGTCTTTTCTAGGTACTGTCTATAATGAGGATAATAATACCTACCACATAGGGGTATCATGAAGATTAAATCAGTTATATATGTGAAGTACTCAGAACAGTGCTTAGTACGTAGAAGGCAGTTGATAAGTGTGAGCTATTATCATTAATGATATTCTTTTCAGAAAAACATTAGAAATGGGGCCAGAAGAAGCGGATCACGCCTGTAACCCCAGCACTTTGGGCGGCCGAGGTGGGCAGATCACTTGAGGTCAGGAGTTTGAGGCCAGCCTGGCCAACATGGTGAAACCCTGTTTCTACCAAAAACATACAAAAATTAGTTGGGCATGGTAGTACCAGCTACCTGGGAAGCTGAGGTGGGAGAATCACTTGAACTTGAGAGGCGGAGGTTGCATGAGCTGATATTGTGCCACTATACTTGGGACTGGATGACAAAGTGAGGACTTGTCTCAAAAAATATATTATAATAATAATTAGAGACAAGGTCTCGCTCTGTTATCCAGGCTGGTCATTAACTCCTTGGCTCAATTGATCCTCCCACCTCGGCCTCCCAAAGTGCTGGAATTATAAGCCTATATTAACATTATTCTTATGATTAGATTGTGCTATTGTGGGGTGTTTTTTTTTTTTTTTTTTTTTTTTTTTTTTTTTTTTTTTTTTTTTTTTTTTTTTTTTTTTTTGAGACAGGGTCTCACTCTGTCATCCAGGCTGGATTGCGGTGCTGTGATCATGACTCATTGCAAGCTCCTTGGTCGTCTTATTTTTATATTTACATTGTATCCCACCCACTCTCATGAGTTTAAATACCAATTTTTCCTAAATTTCTATCGCTACCCAGACTTTTCTACTGAACTCCAGACCCCTAGATCCATATAACTTCCTAAAATCTCTATTTAGATGTCTCATAGACATCCCAAACTCAACAAGTCCAAAACAGAACTCTTCTCCGACTTCATTTTAAATATGTCTTCCTGCAGTATCCTCATCTCAGACAGGTATATCTACCCAGATGGTTAGTTGCTCTTGGGAAAAACCTGATCCTTAGGAATGCACTCTCCTTCACTTCTGTGTCAAATTCATCACTAAGTCCTACATGCAGTATTATAACTAAATTTTGTCCCCCTCTCTCTATCTCCACAGCCACCACCCAAATCCTAACCAATATTCAATCTAATGCTAGAAATAGCTCTCTACTAAGCTTTCCTTTCCCCAACTCTCTATTCAGCAGCCAGAGACATCTTTCTGAAATGGAAAAATAGGATGAAAAATGGAAAAATGATATCTCATCTTGCTTAAAACTCTTTAACAACTTTGGATAAAACAGTCACATAACCCCCTTGAGCCCTGCATTATTTGGCACCTGCCTTCAGAAGATTCGGAGAACCAATCCCATCTTATGACATTCTCTGCTACCTCACAGCTTAGCCGTTCTCTTCACCCCATCAAGGGCCACCTGCACTACCTGTCCTTCAACTACTTAAACAATCCATGCTAGATCAAGCCTCAAGATTTTTTCTCTTGATTTTCTTGGACTGGAATCCCTAGTTCACCTGTTTCCTGACTGACTCCTTATCTTTTACATCTTAAGCTTTAATATCTGTTACTTCGAAAGACCTTCCCTGACATGTCTATCTAAATTAAACTCCACTGTTACGTTTTGTCACATAATGCTGTACTTTTTCTTCACTATGAAGACCATGAAGATAGGAAGGTGTGTCTGTTTTACTACAATTGATGCCACAGCCCAACATAGTGTCTGATCTATAATAGATGCACAATAATTACCTAATGAATCAATGTATGTCATATTTCATCAAATCTAAGACACCATCAATGATAAATGCATTCCTACTATAAAAATGAATGTGCATGTCAGAATTGAGTAAATGTAGGCAGATTCTTCTCCAAAATGGTGGCACAGAAGCAAGCTGACTTCACCATCCCCTCCCTGCACTGAAAACCAAAAACAAAAATATAATGGCAAGATTATCACCGTCAATATCCCAGAATTAAAACAAGAATGGGACAGTTCCCAGGGCCACAGAAAAGTATAAAAAAAACCTCTCTGAGCAGATGGAAAGATAATCAGACTCCTATATCAATGACGCAGCTCCATCAAATCTGTCTGGCACCAAGTGCAAGGAAAATTTCCCTTGACTGAGTTTCTACACTGGAAAAAGTGAGATCAAGGTGCACAAGCAACTTCCCCAACATCTTGGGTTACCTGGCAGAAGACCTATCCTTGTCTCAACCCACGGGAAACAGCATGAGTGCCTGAAGGGTGAAATACCCCTGAGGACAGCCAGAAACAAAGAGAGGATATAGGACCATCATCCAGGGCCCTGGAAACTCTGCTGTTAAACTCAGTGGAGACTCCAAATCAGAGTTCAGCAGTACCATACCGTAGGAGGCATATTCCACAATTCCCCTGAGTACAAATCCCTAGCCAGCCTTTCCACACTGACAGGATATTCCCTTTAGGACCACTCTCTTCAGAATGGGCAGCACTCAGATCATTTACTACAGCCAAGGCAAATCTGGGCTTAAGGCACCATCTAGTGGCAAAAAAGAAGGCAGAGATCTAGCAGGAAAAAAAGATCTTTAAAAGATAACTTACAAAGAATCTCTAAGCAAATATATCTAATAAAAAATAAAACAAGCCAGACAGAGAAAATGGGAGTAAATAATCCTTAAATGCAAACACAGAGATGTACATCCACAAGAAACAACAGCAAACAAACCTATGACCAGCAAACCTAAGGCCTCCCCAAACAAGACAAAATAAGAAAATAGTGGCTGATCCTAACAAGACAGCAATAAGTGAGCTCTCTAACAAATAAGTCAAAATAGAAATTTAAAGAAAACTCAGTGATCTCCTAGAAAACACAGAAAAACAATCTGCCACAAAGTGATTAAAATAATTTTTCAAAAATCACACAGAAACCTTAGAAATGAGACATACATTTGCTGAACTGAAAAATTCCTTAGAGGCTTTCAACAGCAGAGTGAATCAAGCAGGGGAAACAATCAGTGCATTCAAAAATAAGCTATTTGAAAATACACAGTGGCCAGGCATGGTGACTCGTGTCCATAATCCCAGCACTTTGGGAGGCCAAGACAGGTGGATCACCTGAGGTCAGGAATTTGAGACCAACTTGGCCAACATGGTAAAACTCCATCTCTACTAAGCCAGGCATGGTAGTGTATGCCTGTAATCCCAGCTACTTGGGAGGCTGAGGCAAGAGAATCACTTGAACCCAGGAGGCAGAGGTTGCAGTGAGCCAAGATGGCACCACTGCACTCCAGCCTGGGCAATGAAGTGAGACTCCATGCCAAAAACCAAAAGAGAGAGAGAGAGAGAGAGAGAGAAGGAAAAAAAAGAAAATATGCAGCCATTGGAGAAACAAAAAAGAATAAAAAGGAATGAAGATCTGCCTAGGAGATATTGAAAATTACCCTAAACAACTAAACCTAAGAATTATTGGCGTTCAAGAGGAAGTTGAATGAAGGGAAGAAAGTTTATTCAAAGAAATATTAATAATAAAAGAAAACTTTCTAAAACTTGAGAAAGATATAAATATCCAGATATAGGAAGGTCATAGAATACCACATAGATTTCACCCAAATAAGACTACCCCAAACATATAATAATCAAACTCTTAACGGTCAAGAACAAAAAGAGGATCCTAAAAGTATCAAGGGAAAAGAAGCAAATAACATATAAAAGGAGTTCCAATTCATTTTGCAACAGACTTCTCAAGGGAAAGTATATCAGCCAAGAGGGAGTGAGATGCCATTTTCAAAGTGCTGAAAGACAAAAAAAAAAAACCCTGCCATATTAGAATACCATATCCAACAAAACTATCCTTCAAACATGATGGAGACAGAAAGTCCTTCCCACCAAACAAAAGCTGAGAGAATTCACCACCACGAGACCTGTCTAATAAGAAATATTAAAGGGAGTTCTTTAATTTGGAAGAAGAAGAAAAAAAAAACCAAAACACTAATGTGAAAAAACAAACATGTGAAGGCATAAAACTCATGAGTAAAAATAGGTACGCAAAAAAATCTCAGAATAATTGAATACTGCAATGGTGATGTGCTTTCAACTCATAACTCTAATATAATGTTTAGAAGACAAATCTATCAAAAAAAGAAATATCAGCAGGAACCTGTTAAGAGATAAGCAATATAAAATATATAAATTGAGACAATAAAAAGTGAAAAGGTAGGGGGAATGAAATTAAATTATAGAGATTTTTTTGAAAAAAAAAAAAAAGCTATTTCTGCATTTCTGTCTGGTCTGTGATCTAAAATAAATAGTCATCTCCTTGGCATAACTTATTATGGCTATAAGATGTTTTCTGTAAGTATCATGGTAACCACAAAGTAAAAACTTATAAAAGATACAGTAAAAATAAAAGGCAACAAATTAAAACATACTATTAGAAAAAACTACTTAACTACAAAGAAAGATAGCATGAGATGGAGAAGAGAGAAGTAACAAAATAACCAGAAAACAAACAACAAAATGGCAGTAGATACTACTTCCTTATCAGTAACACTGAATGTAAATGGATAAGATTCTCCAATCAAAAAAGATATAGAGTGGCTAAATCAAAAAAGAAACAAGAGTCAACTATCTGTTGTCCCCAGGAGGCCCATTTTACCTGTAAAGGCATACAAAGACTGAAAGTGAAGGGATGGAAAAAGATATTGCATGCATGTGGAAACCAAAAGAGTAGGAGTGGCTATACTTATACCAGATAAAACAGACTACAAGTCAAAGACTGTAAAAAGTAACAAATAAGGTCACTATATGATATTAAAGGTATCAATTAAGCAAGAAAATACAACAATTATAAATATCTATGCATCCAACACCAGAGCACCCCAGTATATGTAGCAAACATTAATAGGTCAAAGAGAGGGATGCACTGTAATAAAATAAAAGTCAGAGACCTCAACACCCCACTCTCAGTAGTGGACAGATCACGTAGACAGAAAATCAACAAAGAAACATCAGAGTTAAACTACACACTAGACCAAATAGGCCTAACTAACATTTACAGAACATTTTATCCATTTGAAGAAGAATACACATTGTTTTCATCAGCACATAAAATATTCTCCAGAATAGAACATAATGTGGACCACAAAACAAGTCTCAACAAATTCAAAAAAGGAGAAATGAAGTATATTTTCTGACCTCAATGGAACCCTGGAAAATTCACAAACACATGGAAATTAAACAACATTCTCCTGAATGACCAAAGGGTCAATGAAAAAAATTAAGATAAAAATTTAAAATTTTCTTGAAAAAAAAAAAAAAAAAAAAACTGTAATACAAGATACCAAAATTTATGGGATACAGCAAAAGCAGTACTATGAGAACAGCTTATAGCAATAAATGCCTACATCAAAAAAGTAAAAAGACTTCAAATGAACAATCTAATAATGGTGCACCTTAAGGAACTAGAAAAGCAAGAACAAACCAAACCTAAAATTAGAAGAAAAGAAATAATAAAGATCAGAGCAGAAATAAATGAAATTGAGACTAAATAAAAAATACAGAAGGTCAATGAAACAAAAAGTTTACTGTTTGAAACTACTGACAAACCTTGAGCAAGGCTAAGGAAAAAAGGGAGAAGACACAAATAAATAAAATCAGAGATTAAAAAGGAGACATAGCAACTGAGAGTACAGAAATACAAAGAACCATTAGAGATATGAAATACTATATGCCAACAAATTGGAAATCCTAGAATAAGTGGATAATTCCTGGACACATATAACCTACCATAATTGAATCATGAAAAAATAGAAAACCTGAACTGATAATGGGTAATTAATAAGTAATAAGATCAGAATCATAACAACAACAACAACAACAACAAAAAGAAGCCCAGGATCTGATGACTTAATTGCTGAATTCTACCAAACACTTAAGGAAGAACTAATACCAATTCTACTCAAACTCTTCAAAAGAATTGAAAAGGAGGGAATAGTTCCAAACTCATTCTACAAGTCCAGCATTATCTGATACCAAAATCAGAAAAGGAGACAACAAAATAGGAAAACTACAGGCTAATATCACTGATAAATATAGATGAAAAAATTCTCAAAAAAAAAAAACTAGCAAACTGAATTTAATAACACATTAAAAAGATCATTTACCATGATCAAGTAGGATTCATCCCAGAGATGCAAGGATGGTTCAACATACACAAATCAATAAATGTGAGATATCACAACAACAGAACCAAGAACAAAAACATATGATCAATTCAATATATGCTGAAGAAGCATTCAATAAAATTCATCATCCTTTCATTATAAGAATAAAACTCTCAACAAAGTGGGTATAGAAGGACTATACTTCAAAATAATAAAGGCCATATATGACCAACCCACAGCTAACATCACTGAATGGGAACAATTGAAAGCCTTTCGTCTAACATATGGAACAACAAAAGGATTTCCTTTTAGTCAACATAATATTGGAAGTCCTCACCAGAGCAATCAGATGAGAGAAAGAAAAAAAGACATCCGAACTGGAAAGGAAGAAGTCAAATTATCTTTGCTTGTAGATAACACGATCTGGTATTCAGAAAGCCCTAAAAACTCCACCAAAAAAAAAAAAAGTTAGAACTGATAAACAAATCTAGTCAAGTTGCAGAATACAAAATCAATATACAAAACCAGTAGCATTTATATATGCCAACAGCAAACAATCTGAAAAAGAAAACAATTAATCCCATTCATAATAGCTACAAATAATATAAAATACGTAGAAATTAATTTAAACAAAGAAGTAAAACATCTATACAAGGAAAACTATAAAACTCTGATGAAAGAAGAAGACACACAAAAAAAGGAAAGATATTCCACGATTGTTGGTTGAAAGACTTAATTTTGTTAAAATGTCAGTATTACCCAAAGTGATTTATGGATTCAATGTAATTCCTTTCAAAAATATTAATGATATTCTTCACAGAAACAGAAAAAAAATCCTAAAATTTATATGGAACCAGAAAAGACCTCACATAGACATAGCAAACCTGAGCAAAATGAACAAAGCCGGAGGCCTGACATTAACTGACTTCAAAATATAATATAAAGTTGTAGTAACCAAATCAGCATCGTACTGGCATAAAAACAGACACACAAATCAATGGAATAGAGAATACAGATATAAATGTATATATTTATAGCCAACTCATTCTTGAAAAAAGCACCAAGTACATACAATTGGAAAGGACAGTTGCCTTAATAGATGGTGCTGGGAAAACTGAACAACCGTATGCAGAAGAACAAAACTAGACCCCAGTCTCTCAACATACACACAAAAAAATCACATCAAAATTGATTAAAGGCTTAAAATGTAAGACCTGAAACTCTTAGATGTAAACATTGGGCAAAGACTTCAGGACATCAGTCTGGATACATATTTTATAGGTAAGACCTCAAAATTACAGAAAACAATAACGAAAATGACAAATAGGACTAAAAGGCTTCTACACAGCAAAACAACAACAACAACAACAACAAAAAAAAACTACCAGAGTAAAACAGAACTGAAGAAAATATTTGCAAACTTTTTATTCAACAAGAGACTAATATCCAGAATATACAAGGAACTCAATTCAACAGCAAAATGAAACAAAACAAACAAACAAACAAACAAATAATCCCGTTAAAAAGTAGGCAAAGGGGCTTGGCGTGGTGGCTCATGCCTGTAATCCCAACTCTTTGGGAGGCTGAGGCAGGTAGAGTGCTTGAGCTCAAGAGTTCGAGACCTGCCTGGGCAACATGGCAAAACCCCATCTCTACAAAAGACACAAAAAGTAGCCAGATGTGGTGTAGTCCCAGCTACTCAGCTACTCTAGGGCTGAGGTGGGAGAACTGCTTGAATCCTGGGAGGTTACGGCTGCAGTTTGCCGTGATCACATCAGCCTAAGTGACAGAGTGAGACCTTGTCTCAAAAAAAATTAAAAAAAAAAAAAGAGGCAAAGGATCTGACCAAACATTTCTCACAAGAAGGCATACAAATGACAAAATGCTCAACATCACTACTCATCAGGAAAATGCAAATCAAAACCACAATGAGATAAAATCTTACTCCTGTTAAAACGACTTTTATCAAAAAGACAAAAAATAACAGAGGCTGTTGAGGATGCGGAGAAAAGGAAATTCTTATACAGTGTTGGTGGAAATGTAAATTAGTATAGTCATTATGGAAAAGAGTATGGAGGTTTTTCAAAAGACTAAAAATAGAACTACCATACAATCCAGCAATCCAGCAATCCCACTTCTGGGTATTTATTCAAAGGAAAGAATATCAGTATATCAAAAGCATATCTGCACCCTCATGTTTATTGCAGTACTAATCATAATAGCTACGATACGGAATCAATCTAAGTTGATTCCACCAACAGACAACTGACAAACTGTTATATATACATAAGAGAATACTATTCAGCCATTAAAAAGAATAAAATCTTGTCATTGCAGCAGCATGGATGAAACTGGAGGTCATTAAGTAAAATAAACAAAGCCAAAATACATATACATACATACATACATATATATATGGCATATTCTCATTCATATGTAAGCTAAAAAAAAAAAAAAAAAAGTGGATCTCATGGAGGTAGAGAGTAGAAGTATAATTACCAGAGGCTAGAAAGGTGTGTATGCTGGGAGTGGAGGGACAAAGAGAGGCTGGTTAACGGTTACAAACATACTGCTAGAAGAAATAACTGCTAGTGTTCAACAGCACAATAGGGTGACCATAGCTAACAACAATGTATTATGTATTTCAAAATAGCTAGAAGAAGACTTGAAATGTTCCTAACACAAAGAAATGATAATTATGGCCAGACAAAGTGGCTCATGCCTGTAATCCCAGAGCTTTGGGAGGCCAAGGCAAGTAGATTACTTGAGGTCAGGAGTTCAAGATCAGCCTGGACAACATGATGAAACCCCATCTCTACAAAAAATACAAAAATTAGCTGGGCATAGCAGCATGCACCTGTAGTCCCAACTACTAGTGAGGCTGAGGTGAGAGGATCACTTGAGCCCAGGAAGTCCAGTCTGCAGTGAGCCATGTTCGTACCACTGTACTACAGCCTGTGTAACAAAGCAAGATTCTGTCTAAAAAAAAGAACGATAAATGTTCAAGGGGACGGATATTCTAAATACCATGTTTTATCATTACACATTCTATGCAGGTATCAAAATATCACAAGTACTGCATAAATACATATAAAATATAAATAGAAAAACAAAAAGATTGATTATTTTATAACCTCCTTCATAAATTAATTTTTCAAAAGGTACCATTTTCAATTGTCAAATTTTAAAATATTAGAAATTTGAAAATACTGGCAAGGGCATGGGAATTAGAAATCTCATGCACTGGTTTTCAGCATATAAATCTTCATAGCATTTCTGGGAAGGAAGCTTGACAATCTTTTTTTCAAAAATCTTAAAAATGTAAAAAAAATTCTTTTTTTTTTTTTTTGAGATGCAGTCTCACTGTGTTGCCCAGGCTGGAGTGCAATGGTGTGATCTCAGCTCACTGCACTCTCTACCTCCCAGGTTCAAGAGATTCTCCTGCCTCAGCCTCCCAAGTAGCTGGGATTTACCAGTAATATTTGTAGGGTTACAGCTTAAAGAAGTTATCTAAACTATATAAAGATTTTAATAACATAATTTTCCCTGAAAAAAAAAAAAAAGAAAAGACGACAAAAAGAAACTGAAAGGACCAACAATAAAAAATTGACTAAGGAAATTCAGCACAATTTTAAAGGAAATAGTAACATAATAGATGATCATAAAATATCTGTGAGTAGAATATATGTGGCCAAAGTGTTCGCAATATATTTTTAAGTGAAAACAATACATATATTTGTTTGTTTGTTGAGATAGGGTCTTGCTCTGTTGCTCAGGCTAGAGTACAGGGACACAATCATGGCTCACTGCAGCCTCAACCTTCCTGGTCTTAGGTGACCCTCCCACCTCAGCCTCCTGAGTAACTGTGACAACAGGTACATGCCACCATGCCTGTTTAATTTCTGTATTTTCAGCAGAGATGGGGTGTCAACCTGTTGCCCAGGATAATCTCCAACTTCTGGGCTTAAGCGATCCTCCCGCCTTAGCCTCCCAAAGTGCTGGGATTACACACACGAGCCAATGTGCCCTACCAATATGTACATTTTGTAAAAAGGAAAATGATATGACACAATCTTAGCAGTGGTTAATTTTTGTTTTTGTAATTTTTTTTACAGCAAACATTGTCTGATGTTTTTCTGATTATTATTTTTTTATTGCATTTTAGGTTTTGGGGTACATGTGAAGAACATGCAAGATTGTTGCATAGGTACACACATGGCAGCATGATTTGCTGCCTTCCTCCCCATCACCTATATCTGGCATTTCTCCCCATGCTATCTCTCCCCAACTCCTCACCCCCCACTGTCCCTCCCTATTTCCCCCCAACAGACCCCAGTGTGTGATGCTCCCTTCCCTGTGTCCATATGTTTTCATTGTTCAACGCCCACCTATGAGTGAGAACACGCGGTGTTTGATTTTCTGTTCTTGTGTCAGTTTGCTGAGAATGATGGTTTCCAGGTTCATCCATGTCCCTATAAAAGACACAACTCATTGTTTCTGATGGCTGCATAATATTCCATGGTGTATATGTGCCACATTTTCCCTGTCCAGTCTATCATCGATGGGCATTTGGGTTGGTTCCAGGTCTTTGCTATTGTAAACAGTACTGCAATGAACATTCGTGTGCATGTGTCCTTACAGTAGAATGATTTATAATCCTTTGGATATATACCCAGTAATGGAGTTGCTGGGTCAAATGGAATTTCTATTTCTAGGTCCTTGAGGAATCACCACACTGTCTTCCACAATGGTTGAACTAATTTACACTCCCACCAACAGTGTAGAAGTGTTCCTATTTCTCCACATCCTCTCCAGCATCTGTTGTCTCCAGATTTTTTAATGATTGCCATTCTAACTGGCGTGAGATGGTATCTCAATGTGGTTTTGATTTGCATTTCTCTAATGACCAGTGATGATGAGCATTTTTTCATATGCTTGTTGGCCTCCTGTGTGTCTTCTTTTGTAAAGTGTCTGTTCATATCCTTTGCCCACTTTTTTCCGATTATTAATAAACAATAAATCATCTTAATGTTAAAAATAATACTGTAATTTGCTGTCAACCACAAGCATGAGTAAAAAACAGAAACCTAGTCACTCAAGCTTAACAACAGGCTAGCTTGCTCAAACAAAACAGCATTTCACAATAGGAAGCTGTTTTGAAGGTGATGAAGAGAACATGAGTAAGCATGAAGAGCCTTTAGGTTAGTTAAAACTTGCTCATATTTAAATCTTATATGCTACCTATTCCTCTCCCCATAGCTTAGGTAGACTTTTGCTCAACAGAATCCCTATAAAAACCATCTGATTGGCCAGGTGTGATGGCTCACCCCTATATTCTCAGAACTTTGGGAGGCTGAGGCAGGTGGATCACGAGGTCAGGAGTTTGAGACTAGCCTGGCCAACATAGTGAAACCCCATCTCTACTAAAAATACAAAAATTTGCCAGGCATGGTGGCACATGCCTGTAATCCCAGCTACTTGGGAGGCTGAGGCAGAAGAATCGCTTGAATCTGGGAGGTGGAGGTTGCAGTGAGCCAAGATCATGTCACTGCACTCCAGCCTGGGTGACAGAGCAAGACTACATCTCAAAAAAAAAAAAAAAAAGTTTGATCAAAACCCACAATTTCTACTTTGTGACATTAATATTTTTAAATATATACTACAAGTTAGGCTAATAATATAAAGCTGCTGTGTTCATTTGACATCTTGAAAGCACAACTGTATACATACTAAGTACCAAAAAGGCAGATCACCAAGAGAAATCCTGAAGGAAGAGGAGAACACAGAAGTGATGTTAGACCCAAGCCAGCTGCTGGCCATGATCATGATGAGACACTTACTAGAAAACCAAGCAGCAGAAATAATTAGATATTAAGGTTATTGGCCAGGGACAGTGGGTCATGCCTGTAATTCCAGAGCTTTGGGAAATTGAGGCGGGTGCATCGCCTGAGGTAGGAGTTCGAGACCAGCCTGGCCAACATGGTGAAACCCCATCTCTACTAAAAATACAAAATTAGCCAGGTGTGGTGGCACACACCTGTAGTCCCAGCTACTTGGGAGGCTGAGGCAGAAGAATCGCTTGAACCCTGGAGGTAGAGGTTGCAGGGAGCCGAGACTGTGCCACTGCACTCCAGCCTGGGCAACGGAGCAAGACTCCGTCTCGAAAAAAAAGGTTATGAAATTCTCATTCAGTAATTTCCAAACTTCTAGAGAGACCAAGAATACCCTTTGCTTCCCTGAACTCTGACAGCCCTCAGGTGTTAAATGGTACGACTGAATTCATAGAGAAGATCATTCTAAATTGGGTGGTAGGATGCTCTCAGTAGATGGAAACTGACAGGACAACGGGAATCATAATAGATCAAAATTGATCATCAGTTTATTTCAGGTTGTAAAAGTCTCATGAACTAAAGGACACTTTTTCTTGAGTGAGAGTTACTCCAACTGTATATGCTGAGAGAGTATTTTGAGAGAGAAATGCAGCATAAGCAAACAAGATTCTAAAAGAACTTGTGCCTCAGCCTTTTCCCCAGGTATAAAGCTGGCATCCTGGCAGTAACTTGACCACACTTTCCAGATCAATATGGATTTCTCTAGAAATAAGAACTTCATTTTCTCTGTAAAAACTAAGAAAATATATTATTTCTTTTATCCCTCTATGGTGGCTTCTCAGTTATATTTTTAAAAATCATCCATAAGTGTTTTTTTCTGAAGACATATAAAACTAAAATGTTTAAATATTATAAAACTATTACAACTAAAATTGCTTTCATTTTTTATTATTATAAAATTTCACAGTTTCCCTGTACTCATGTTTTCCTCATTTTCTTAGTTATTTAAACTTACCTTACAGATATTTTCATCAGTATTTTAGTGTGTTTTGTACAGAAGAGGTTTTCTCTTTTGCTAACTTATTCTGCAGACTTCCTAAAAGCTACTGGAAACATTTTATTGTTAATCTGTATCTGAAATAATCAGCTACCAACTGTATCAAAAGCACTTCCTTTTATTTGACCTGTGAATTATTTCTCTGAAGCTTCAAAAGATGCCTGAGTTATTTTTGTAGTGAACAAGTCAGCAATGCCCTCTTCAGGGGCCTCATAGTGTTAGAAGCTTCCACCATCTCCTAGAAAATTCTTTATCTTTCCAGATGGAGGAAGAGCCTAAATTTTTTGAACAGTGCCTCATATCCTCTTACTTATTCTAGCTTATTTTTAATTTTTCTGAATCTCAATTCCCTTACTTATAAAATAAAGCAATTAGATGTATACACAATTAAATTTGAGAACATGGGCTCTGGAGTCAGACAGATCCAGTAGCTCCAATACTTTCCAACTGTGTGACCTTGACCAATTACCTAATTTTCTTCCTCAGGATTCTCATCCATAAAACTGGTTATTAGTAATATCTACCTCAGAGAGCTGTGATGCAGATAAATTAGATAAAGCTTAAAACCACTACATGGTCTTGTCGCCAGCCTGGCCTGAGGTCAAACCCAGATTCAGGTACCTCATTGCACTCCATCTGAATTCCTTTACTATATCCTACAATGTACTATGTTATCTGGCCCCTACCCATAGGTTTAATAGCAACTCACTGGGGTCTTGTCACTTCCCCTGAGCTCTGGCTGTCCCAACCTTCTGTTGTTCCTAGAACACCCAAACTCTACAAGTTCAAGGCCATTGCTGTGCCCACTGCCTAGAACACCCTCCCCTTATTTCCCATCTCTTCTTAGGGCTAGTTCCTTCTCACTCTTCTGGTCTCAGTTTATACGTGTTTTTCTCAGAAAAAGTCCACCCTGACTACCCTACAGATTGTTTTGCTTACGTGGGATTCTCTGTGTCCCTAACTAGCCAGAAAGCATGCGAGGCCAGGGACAACTAACACCGGAACCTAGAACAATGTTTGGTAACTAGCATGTACTCAATAAATATGGGTGAAATGAAAATGCTTAGTATTGTGTTTAGCTGGCTGAAAAAATAGGTTAGGAGCAGGATGTGAAAGACCTCATATGCCATGGTAGGCAGTTTGGCCTTTATACTGCATGAGACAGGGATTCATCACAGGCTTTTAAGCAGAGTAATGAATGACCAGATGTTTCTAACACCCTAGTTCTAATCAGCAGTCTTTTAATCATAAGCAAAAGCACATCTTGTACAACTCCTGCTTACGATTAGTCATTTTCCTAGTTACGTACTGTCACTCATATTTTGCCTGTAGACAGGATTTACCTAATATACACATAATTGCTTCTAAATTGTCATTCAGTGTTAGGCAAATAGAGACTATACTGATGGTATTGGGAGTCAGCTTTACCAAAGGGCAGGGGCCAGGAGGGAAATTTCACTGGTATTGCCTGATTAATGATGAGTGCTACAAGAGAGATTCTTGACCCGGAAACAGCAATCTTGGTAGTAAGGCCAGGCTAAGATTATTAGGGAACTCTATAAGGAGCTGGCTTTGAGAGGGCAAATGAGTAGGCCATCTTGCTGCTAACTGAGTCACCTTAAGCAAAAGAGCCCCGCAACCCTGCATCTTTAAGTGGAACTGTTAAACTTTGGGCTACATGATGCTCTCTTACCCTTCCCATGCTCCCCTATCCCTGCGTCTTTTATTAAGTGTACTTTTAGCTTAATTTTAGCTGAGAAAAGCAGCTATGAAAGTTGATCTAGGTCTTAAGTTTTGAAAGAATGGTTGCCACAAAATATTTTTCAGAAAAATAAAAAACTTCTGGGTGGCAAAATACATCATAAACAAAGCCAAAATATAGGGTGACCAAAAATATATCTGTAAAAAAACAAATTCCCTTAATGTATAAAGAACTCTTGCCTGTAGTCCCAGCTACTTGGGAGGCCAAGGCAGGACTGCTTGAGCTCAGGAGTTCAAAATTATAGTGAGCTATGATCATGCCACTGCACTCCAGCCTGAGCAACAGAGCAAGACTCTGCCTCTAGAAAATAAAAAAAATAAATTTAAAAAGACTTTTTAAAAGAACTCTTACAAATCATTTTAAAAAAGACATATCTTGGGGGTTTTTCCCCCAAAATGGCTGACTAGAGGCTTTTCTAGCACTAGAGGCTTTTCTAGGTTTTTTTTTTTTTTTATAAACTTAGAAGAACCAAAATAGTGTGGAGATAATCACACTTTAACATATTATCTATGATAATATGTTTGACATGAAAAGCAACAAGAGTTCAACAGAAAAGCAAAAAGAAACTTCAAAATCTGAGAAGGAGAAGGAGGGTAGGTAGCCCGTATGGCCAGGACTGACCAAAAGCCAGGAATGAATCCCCAATGTGGGAGAGGGTGGGTATCTCTCTGCAGTCCACTTTTCCAGCAGGAAATTGTGCAATCCAGACCACAGAAAAGCACCTTGCCCCTTCTAAGCCCTAGATCTAATGTAGGGAGCAGCCAGGAGACTGTGAGAAGGAACTGCTCAAGGAAATATCCCAGGCACTCCTTCAGACCTAGACACTTACAGCAGGACACTATTCGCTTTCCTAGCTCTTAGCAAGCTGTGCACCTTGCACGCCTGGGAGCTAGCCATAGCAGCAGTCTTTGGCATTAGAGAGACTCAGGCTGGGACTTGGGGAACTGAAACCTGTGGGAGGGGCTTCCACAGCCAGAACGGAGAAATGAGTGTGGTATGGGCTCCGGCCGCTGGTGCTAAAACTGGGCTCCCCCCAGCCCCACCCATGGACCAGAGTAGGAGAGGTGCCAGGGAGGAGTGGTACTGAGATGGACAGTGACTCCTATATCCCAAGGCTGCACTGCAGAATCGAAGCAAACTGTAGTGACTAAGTGAACAGCCAGACTGGCTAACATAGTTGAGATGGGGACATGAACCCTGCCAAGACTGGGTGTAAGAGGGAAGCAGGTCCCATGCCTGCTGGCCAAGGTTGTGAAGCTAAAACGATCCTCCCTTCCAATGCTGAGACATCAGCATAACAGTGGTCAGTCCTAACCCAGGTATTTCACCAGAGGCCTAAGGACTGTCCGGCCACTCCCATCAGGGTAGGTGGTCTGGGTATAAGCCTACCTAACTTAGCTCCATCCTAGCTTTGCTCCCTACTCCAAGATGGGTGCAAAATCCAGGCCCCTGCGGGTTCCATGGCCCAATCCACTATCTGGGACAGCCTAAACAGCCCACTGCAACAACTAAGACAAGAGCATAGCACTTGAGAACAAGAAGAGCTTCTCACACCACTGCCCCCATCACTCATACCATCACAGCTGCACAGGAGGTTGTGTGCCTGCTCACCTGCCTAGTACACCACTACAACCAGCATTCAAGAAAGCTACCACATTAAGATTATGTATATCCAAGAAAATCATACAAAGTCTTTGCCACTGCACACACAGACAAATGGCTCTACCCAATCAGCATCATAGTCACATCTTCAGATACACAGAAGATCAACATAAAGATACAGAAGTATGAAAAAACAAGGTATTACGACACCCTCAAAGAAACATAGTAATTATCTGGCAATAGTTCCTAACCAGAAAAAAAAATCCTTGAAATATCGATAAATAATTCAAAATATTGATTTTAAAGACGCTCAATGAGATGTAAGATAAACCTGAAAACTAATATAAAGAAAATCAGAAAATCAATTTAGGATATGAATGAGGAGTTTACAAGGAGACAGACTTCAAAAATAAACAGAAATTCTAGGTCTGAGAAATTATTGAAGGAAGTACAAAATACTTTTGAAATGCTTCAAAAATAGACTAGACTAAGCAGAAAAAAAAGAATCTCAAAACTTGAAGACAGGTCTTTTGAAATAATCAGATAAAAGTAAGGAAAAAAAATGAATAAAGACATCAAGATATTATGGTCTACACAAAACAACCAAGCTTAAGAATTATTGGTATTCTCAAGGAGGAAGAAAACCTACTTAAGGAAATAATGAAAATTTCTCAAGACAAGAAAAAGATTTAGACATGCAGCTATAGGAGGCCCAACAATCCCCAGGAAAATAAATTACAAAAACAAAAACAAAAAAACACTTCACCATATGTTATTATCATCAGACTGTCTAAAGTCAAAGTGAAGGAAAAAAATTTTACATCAGCAAGAGAAAAACATACTTAGTTACCTGTAAAGGAAACCCCACCAGACTAATGGCACACTTCTCAGCAGAACTCTTACAGGCCAGAAGAGAATGGGATGGCATTTTCAAAGTGATGAAAGAAAGAAAAAAA
>NW_016107640.1:1340840-1343086 GCF_001604975.1 Cebus imitator | reverse complement strand
AAAAAAATTGTTTTTAATTAGCTGGGTGTGATGGTATGCACCTGTAGTCCTAGCTACTTGGGAGGCTGAGATGGGAGGATCTATTGAGCCCAGGAGTTCAAGGCTGTAGTGATCTATGCCACTGCACGCCAGCCTTGGTGACACAGACCCTGCCTCTATAAAACATAATAATAAAATACAAAAAAGTTGCATATTGAATTTGAAAATATTTAAAGGATTTATAATAACCTGTGTCGGTAAGAAAGTGGACAAACAGGTATTTCCATATTTTGGTAACAGAAGAAACAGGCACAATCTTTTAGAGATCAATTTGGTAATTTCTTTAACAATGTGAAATATATATTTCAGGGACACATACTGAAATAGACAGTGAGGGGATCTTCAATTTTGTAATTTATATACTTCCATATTTTACATTTTTTCATAAGTACTATTTTTACAATAAAACCAAAAGCTTTTAAAATATGCATATCCTTGAATCAGAAAGTCCATATATAAAAATTTTCCCAAGGAGATACTAAAAAATACAAATAATAATTTCTAAAAATATTCTGCAGCACTGTTTGTAAAAGTGAAAAACTGGAAATTATACAAAGGTTAATTCATATATGTATATTAGTATAAAGGTTAATATACCTATAATAATATACAGTTTACCCTTGAACAACATGTGAATAAACAGTGCCAATCCCCTGCAGAGTAGGAAATTTGTGTATAACTTTTGACTCCCCAAAAACTTTACTACTAATCGCCTACTGTTGACCAGAAGCTTTATTGATAACATAAACAGTTAACACATATTTTGTATGTTATATGTATTAAATACCATATTTTTACAATAAAGTAAGCTAGAGAAAAGAATTATTAAGAAAATCAAAAGGAAAAGAGTATATTTACAACTTAGTAAGTGGAAGTGAGCATCATAGAGGCATTCACCTTGTCATCTTCAGATTGAGTAGGCTGAGGAGGAAGAGCAAAGGAGGATTTGGTCTTGTCTCAGGGATGACAGAGGGAGAAGAGGTAGAGGAAATAGAAGGGGAGGCACAAGAGGCAGGCACATGTGTAACTACGGATACACATCATAATTTCTGTCTTTTTTGCTTTTCCATTCTCTAAGAATGTTTCTATAACGATATCAATCCTTCTGCAACTGTCTGATTTAGTTTCAGTGGCCATATCATAGAAGGGTCTATGTTGTAAAAGAAGTCAAAAGCAGTCTTGAAAAATCAGACCTCTTCTGCTAGATTGTCTAATGTCAATTTGTTTCCTGACATTGCTTCTTCTACATCTTCTTCCTCACAGTCTGGCACTGCTTCAGAAATACTCATCTCCATCAAGTTGACTTCTGTTAATTCCTTTGGTGTGGTATCTATTTGCTCTTGAATTTCTCCAAGATTCATAGCCTGAAACTCTTCATTCCCCACCCTTTTTGCCACATCCATAATCTCTTTCATGATTTCCTTGATTGGCACTATTGTAAATCCTATGAAGGCACGCACAACATCTAGACAGTTTTTTACAGCAGTAATTTATTGTTTTGGGCTTGATGGCTTTCATAGCTTTTTCTATAACAATAATGGCACCTTCAAAGGTGTAGTCTTTCCAGACACTGATGTCGTTCTCTCTGTTGGGGTCCTCTTCCACAGCATTGACAATTCTTTCTAGAGAGTACCATGTGTAATGAAGCTTAAAGCCCCTGATCTAGAGGCTGAATTAGCGATGTTGTGTTTAGGGGCAAGTAGACCACTCTGGCACTTTTGGTTTTGAATTCATGGGGTTCTAGGTGGTCAGGGACATTGTCCATATCAAAGGAACTTTAAAAGGCTATCCCTTAACTGACAAGCTACTCCCTTACATCAGAGACAAAGTATCAATGAAACCAATTCAGAAAAAGCGTTCTTGATTGAATGTGGTGACTCACACCTGTAATCCCAGCACTGTGGGAGGCTGAGGTGGGCAAATCACTCGAGGTCACGCATTCAAGACCGGCGTAGCCAACATATATATAAAACCCTGGCTCTACTAAAAATACAAAAATTGGCTGGGTGCAGTGGCTCATCCTGTAATCCCAGCACTTTGGGAGGCAGGAAGATCATGAAGTCACAAGATCAAGACCATCCTGGCCAACACAGTGAAACCCCTTCTCTACTAAAAATACAAAAATTAGCCAGTAATGGCAGTGTGTGCCTGTATTCCCAGCTATTTGGGAAGCTGAGGCAGGAGAACTGCTTGAACCCAGGAGGCAG
>NW_016107640.1:1319114-1339845 GCF_001604975.1 Cebus imitator | reverse complement strand
TTTTTTTGAGATGGAGTTTTACTCTGTTGCCTAGGCTGGAGTGCAACGGTATAATCTCGGCTCACCACAACCTCCACCTCCCAGGTTCAAGTGATTCTCCTACCTCAGCCTCCTGAATAGCTGGGCCTGCAGGCATCTGCCACCATGCCCAGCTAAGTTCTGTATTTTTAGTAGAGACGGGGTTTCACTGGCCAAGCTGGTCTCGAACTCCTGACCTCGTGATCTGCCCACCTCAACCTCCCAAAGAGCTGGGATTACAGGTGTGAGCTACCACACTCAGCCTCAGTGATTTTCTTAATGGCATCTGGGAACTCATCTGCTGCCTCTTGGTTGGCAGAAGCTTTTTCTCCTGTTATCCTGACGTTTTAAAAAATGTAAACCTCTTTCTAAAATTATCAAACTATCCTTTGCTGGCATTAAGTTCCTCAACTTTAGATCCTTCATCTTCCTTTTGTCTTAAGTTGTCAGGTTTACTATATTGCACTAAACACAATGAGAAATATGTGGGAACTGTGAGAAGATCACTTTTTGTTGTGATATGCAATGTACTGGAGAGACAAACTGCTCACAAGGGGATGGTTAGTGTCACACATTTTAAGGGAATACTGACAACCTTTGAGCTCACTCAAGCAATAGCACCATGATGTGGCTACAGAATTACTACAGTAGTACCTGTGTACTACAGTTAATTTTGTGTGGTTATGTCTTTATGTTTGTTTATATTTCTCTCAATTGTGAATTGTGCCACGTGCAGTCAATGTTTATGTAAGTTTTAACTTCTTTTTTTTTTTTGAGATGGAGTCTCAATCTGTTTCCCAGGCTGGAGTGCAGTGGCGCAATCTCAGCTCATTGCAACCTCTGCCCCCACGGTTCAAGCAATTCTCCTGCCTCAGCCTCCCTAGTAGCTGGAATTACAGCCATGTGTTAGCACGCCTGGCTAATTTTTGTACTTTTAGTAGAGGCAGGGTTTTGCCACATTGGCCAGGCTGGTCTCAAACTCCTGGCCTCAATTGATCCACCTGCCTTAGCCTCCCAAAGTGCTGGTATTACAGGTGTGAGCCACTGCATTTGGCCAATTTTAACTTTTTATAATAGGTTTATGTGTATTTTATAGTAGTAAATGATAAAATAGACTAGTATTTACATATACTTGATACATTTATGACATACCTTTTTCTTATGTTTTAAAATATTTCTAGGCTACGTATTTCATCTGAAATTTTTTCAAATTGTTGCAAATCTCAAAAATGTTCCAATATATTTATTTTTTAAAATCCACATGTAAGTGGACCCACGCAGTTCAAATCTAGGTTGTTAACAGATCAACTGCATAGTTCAGAGATTGTGGTATAGCTATATAATGGAATACTTAAAAAATGTTAGGTCTGTAAGTACTGAAATGAAAAGACACTGTTAATTGAGAAATAGCAAGATGCAAAACATCATCATTGTATGATCCTATTTCTGTTTAATATATATTCATAAATTACATTTGTATATCCATATAATATAGTGGCTTGGAATTCACAGATTATCATTTGTGGTTTCCACTCTTTGTGAACCATGCTGAAAGTCCACGACATCTTAACATTTATCATTCTGGCCAATCATGAAAGAGCCACACCTCTTTGAGAACCCGCTGAGTAAAGGAGACAAGAGTTGGACAGTGAACCTGGCCTTGCCCTGGACTCCAATCTCAGTATGCTTTTGCTCTTCTCCATCAGTTTATATGTGTATCCTGAAGACATAAGAACTGAAGCCACCTTTCTGCACCTGTGATGGAAGTAAAGATTATGTAAAGAGGTCTCTGAACATGACTAATCTAACCAGTGCTGTCTCCTCTCTCCCAAACCCAACATCCCCACGTAGCATCACACTGTATACCTTGAATATATACAATGTTTTGTCAATTATACCACATAAAAGTAAAAAGAAATTATTTCCTCTAATTTTCAACAGCATGTCTATTTGATTTTTCATATGTGAAGGAAGAAATAACTAAATACCAATCACATGCAAACTTGACTGCCAAATATCTATGAAGTCTTTAGCTAAAACCCAAATAACCTTAACTACACTGTCTAAAATTTGATCTATTTATACTCAGCTTTTAACTCATTCAAGAAACACCTGCAGAATTTAGGAAAACCCGTATTTCAAACCCTACAACTGGTTAGAGAATGTAAATCTCAGAATCTGGAGAGGGCTTAAAGATTATCTGGTCCAAAAACCTCATCCACAAGAAAACTAGAGTTCCAAGAACAAAGCTGGCTTAGACCAAAACCCACACCAGACCAAGGATGTCCTGATCTTTGATCCCTGAGGCCTTCTCTGACTCCCCTCTCCCTTCAGAATCAAATATAATATATCTGAAAAAAGTTGCACAGCTGCACAACTGGCAAGAGGAAAGCAAAATCAGGACTCAACTAAAATTCCATTTTGTTGTAATACAACTTGGGTTTCCCACACTCTCCTTTCCTTGGCAGTGTTAGTTATCTTTTGGAGACTGTGATATAAGGAAGAGTCCCATGAGAAAATTCTTCTTTAGCATAATCTCCCCTAGCTTCAATCCTAGGCCATGCTTCCAGCACAATCAAAATCTACAGTGCTAAAGTGCCAAACCATAGCTTCCTTCACATATAGCTAAATCCATTTACCCAAATGCAGTCATTCATTTAACAAATATTTACTGAGTACCAACTTTATAACAGGTACAGGTCTAGGTGCTAGGATACAGCATCTACACTGGCAGCTGGATTTATGGCTGGGTTTCCTTATGCCTATCCACCTAAGGTACTAGAGGGTCTGCTAGAGCCATGGCATTTGGTAGTACACTGGACTACACTGTATGTAGGTATTGAGAGTCTTCATAATCATGTCTACTGACTGACTTTTTAGTTAGAACTAGCCTTATTAGGTGAAAGCACATTTCTCTGCACTGTCAAAATCCCAGTCAGCCCTGGTGCAGTGAAAGACAGATGGTATGCATAACTCATGATTGACACATTGCTGCAACAGATGCTAGGGATGTCCTTGCTGGAGATCTAGGTAAATGGTCTCTAGGAATGAAAAACAGATTTTAATGCAAACAAAGATTGCCTAGAGATTCTATAAGATTTTCTATTTTACTTTATACTCTAATACTGTTTGGTTCCACAAGTTTTTAGTATGTGTATATTCTATTTCATACACTGCTTTAAGAACTGCAGAAACAAAAATGGGTAAGATGTTTTCCCTTCCCTCAAATTTCTGCTAATGAGACTGACACACACAGACACTGTCAATACGGTAGATTAAGTTCTGTGACTGAGCAGTGCACAAAGTGCCACGGGAGCCCAATGGAGTTTGCAAACCTCACCTGACTTGTGCAAAGCAAAAGAGAGTACACGGTAGCTTCCTAAAGGAGGGGGTACCTGGATTTGGGCTAAAAGGACAAATAGGAGTTAACCAAGCAAATGACCAAATTCAAGTTCCAGACAGATACATGAGTGAGGACATGAAGACGTGGAACAGGATGAAATACACATGAGAAATAACAAGGAGTTTGGAATCACTGTAGCAAGAAATGAGAGGCCAGAGAGAGTTCCAGAGCTCAGAACATAAAAGGAGTAGATTATAGTAAGGACTCAAAAAATACTTGATGAAAGAATTGGCTAGAGCTTTCATGAAGGAAAAGGTGTAAGTATGTGGTTATGCATGTTGGACATGCATAACATGGAGAAGGGAAAAAGTATATGTCCATTTTGTTAGCAGAAACAGGATATAATCAGTATTATTCTCCATCAGTAGAATTATAAGAACATGATTCAGTCAGCAAGAACTTGGCTCACTCAGCATGATAACTGGAGACTCAGGAATAATAAAGAGGAAGTGGCTGGACAGTATTTATATTCTTGTGACCACAAGCAAGAGAAGAGCTAGGGTGGTGTCTGCACAGACACAGGCTAAGATCATACGGAGAAAGATGAAAGGGGCATGCACAGGGTCTGTGAGCTTGAGAACTTTCTGGATATAGCAATGATCTCTTTTCTTCTATAGGCTATCTCTTTTTTTCATTTAACATAAATAAACCAAGTATCTGTGACTCTACCTGACCTTCTTCACAGCATCACATGGAAGAAACCCTGAACTGGAAGGGAGTAGAACTCATATTCCTGGCAGCTGTTTTTTGTGAGCGGGCTTGGGCGCTTTGCTGCTGCTAAAGAGGGAGAGGATAGCCAGGGCTGGGAGAAAGAGGAGTCAACACTATCCATACTCTAACAACTCCATATTGAACATACTGAGACACACAGGAATCTTGGGCCAGAGTAGGTTTTCAATAATTTCACAAAAATAGAAACAATGCAGACACCATAAGTATTGGCTCTAAACTCTAAAAACTTGCATTGCACATCAAAAACAATTCAATAAGGTGAAATTTATTCCTTTTGATATCCCTAACATTAATTTTCTGTGCATAATATTTTTTTCAATAAAAGGTAAGACTATGGGAAGGGACAGTCTGCTTAATTTTGCTGTGAACCTAAAATGGCTTTTAAAAATATTTGTTTTTTAAGTGAATCTGGTCCATTAGAAAAGGAGTTGCAGCAGCTCAAGGCTGGCAGCCTGAGGCCCAGATTCCCAATTTCTTGGCCCTAAATAGTGACTCTATCCCCTGATGCCCCTGGACTACTAACCTGCTCCTGGTTTCTCCAGGTATCTAAGGTCTCCTATGATTGGGTTCATATCATTACAAAGGACTGATACTCAGGCTCACTCAGGTGAAGGATGAGCAGGGCACACATATGAATACAAAGGAAACAAGAGGATAAGGAACCAGAGAAAAGTCAAGTCTCAGAGAGGCAAAAACTGAAGCGAAGTGTTGGTTCCAAGGCAGGCCCAGGAAGTCCATGAGTAGGAACTGGTGGCTTTCCTGGCACACCACTGCTAATGGAGTCATAACTGTCAATGTGTCTATACCACTCCTCTGGTTTATCTTTTCCATACTTCTTATGGAAATTCCCAAAACAGGACACCTAAATGGCTCAGTTAAACGTTGCTGCTTCTGTTTAGACTGCCCTTTTGAGATGAGGCAACATGAAAAGGCCCTTAGAAGCCTGTGAGTGAGTCACTCTTGGGTCAGGGCCTTCCCTAGTCCAGTCAGCTTGGCTGGATCATTTGGTTTCTTAGCAGGGGCCAAGGGGCAACAGGGGTAGGGTGGGGAGGTACAATTACCCTTTGAAGGGACCATGAGTATGGCAAGCACTGTGAATTTGTTTATGATACACTGATGGTAGCAATGCCTTAGAAATTTTGGGAGTGGAGAAGGGAAAAAGTGACTTCTGGGTAGCAGTAGAAACTCAGCAATATAAAGAAAAGAAACTGGGTACAAGGACACACCTAGAAATTTCTAAAAAACCATTCTCAGCACCCAGTTTTCCTTACCCATTCATTCCAATCCATAATCTTGAAAAACATGTCCCATTCTCCAACATTTTAGGGATTAAGGTATTTTAATTGAGCAAATGTTATCTTAAAAGACATCCTGGCAAGAATGTGAAGGTCTATCCCCAGACTAGATGAACTTTTTCCTTAGCTTATGGCTATGTCCACACCCTTACGACAGCCCTAATTGTGGTTCTTGAACTTCCATTATTATAACACGATTTAGAAAAACAGTCTGGTCTATACAGCTAATGTCACACTACAGAAATGAATCATTCTGACCAAAAGCCTTGCTTCTGCCAGTGACAATCCCTTCTTAAAGCAACTGCAAGCAGCCTGCCTCCCAATCAGGAAACATCTGTTAGCTGGGGCTCTAAATGAGTCCCTGGGAAGTCAGTCAGAACTAGGGAGACTAGTGGCCACTGGAATTGTTGAGCTCTGACACATGAACAAGTGGGTCAAAAAAGTAACTAATCTTAGGAGCCTCATGTTAAGAAAAATTAAAGTGATTAGATCAATCACTAAATGACTATAAAAGCAGAACCAAAAATATTCTATGATAATTGTAGCAAGTTGAACATATTAAGGTATGCATTACATTTTCCTGAAAAGTATATTTGAATTAGAATGCAAAGAACTAGAACACAAGAAGTCCTGTCTGGTTAGGTAGCTATGGTAGAAAATACACATACACATACCCTTTCTTTTTGTTTTCAGAAAATAAGAATGTGAATCTGTTCCAGTATCCAGGGAAGGTGGAATTGATATTTAAGAAGAAAGTATTTGCCCTCCTAGTTCTTTTTATTACCAGAACAAGAACAGGACATGAAATCAACACTAACTTTAATCCTGACTTATGTTTCTCTTCACAGGATTTTACAGATCTAAGTATTTCTTTTTTGTTGTTTTTTGTTTTGTTTTATTTTGGTTTTTGTTTTGAGATGGAGTTTCGCTCTTGTTGCCCAGGCCAGAATGCAATGGCATGATCTTGGCTCACCACAGCCTCTGCCTCCTGGGTTCAAGCAATTCTCCTGCCTCAGCCTCCTGAGTAGCTGGGACTACAGGCATGGGCCACCACGTCTGGCTAATTTTGTATCTTTAGTAGAGATGGCGTTTCTCCATGTTGGTCAGGCTGGTCTTGAACTCTCGACTTCGGGTGATATGCCTGCCTTGGCCTCCCAAAGTGCTGGGATTATAGGAGTGAGCTACTGTGCCCGGCTGAGATCTAGGATTTCAAAGTGATCATTATATGAAATAACAAGGAAGACAGAATGTATCTTTATGTTCCTAAATTAACAAAACAACTTTGTAGACAGAACCAAAAATTGCAGGTATTTCCTTATTCCCCCAAATGTTTTCTGATTTCAGTGTTTGTTTGTTTGTTTTTGAGATGGAGTCTCACTCCCAGGCTGGAGTGTAGTGGCGTGATCTTGGCTCACTGCAACCTCTGCCTCCCAGGTTCAAGCAATTCTCCTGCCTCAGTCTCCCAAGCAGCTGGGATTACAGGTGCCTGCCACCATGCCCAGCTAATTTTTGTATTTTTAGTAGAGACAGGGTTTCATCATGCTGGCCAGGCTGGTCTCAAACTCCTGACCACAGGTGATCCACCTGCCTGAGCCTCTCAAAGTGCTGGGATTATGGGTGTGAGCCACCACACCCACCCTCAATGCTGTCTTTTTAATTAAGTAAACTGTCTGTTCTTTTGAAAAATTATAAAAATAAATAGAAAAGCAGAGTTAATAACTACAGAACTTTTCATAGCTAGAAAGCGTGTGAGTCACTACAAATGATTTTCATTTCTAAACTATTTTCAACTGACTAAAGTTCCTAATCCCTTAAATTACCCTTCTCTACTGAAGATCTGTAAATGACAGAACACGAATCTTTAAAAGAGAATAAAGAATTCACTACGTAAAAAACAAGACTGTCAGGTGATTAATCATTTCTAATGACAAAAAATGTTTTAGGTTACTGAATTTGAACAAGGTAGTGTATATTCACAAACACTACTGGAATTAAGGGGATAATTAGAATCCTAGAGAGTTCAGATTTTCTGTCACATCAGTTAAGAAGCCTGTTTAAGTCAGTTGATCTCTACGAGAGACCTCAGATTAGATCATGAGATACTGAATTCTAGAATAACAAGGTCTCTTTTTTAGAAATCCTTACTTTAGGTAGTACTAGACCAATGTTATTAAAATGAAATAAAAACATGAATCAGCAGCTGGGCGCGGTGGTTCATGCCTGTTAATCCCAGCACTTTGGGAGGCTGAGATGGGCAGATCACGAGGTCAAGAGATCAAGACCACCCTGGCCAACATGGTGAAACCCCGTCTCTACTAAAAATACAAAAATTAGCCAGGCGTGGTAGCACGTGCCTGTGGTCCCAGCTACTTGGGAGGCTGAGGCGGAAGAATCGCTTGAACCCAGGAGGTGGAAGTTGCAGTGAGCCAAGATTGTGCCATTGCACTCAAGCTTGGCAACAGAGCAAGACTCCATCTCAAAAAAACAAAAAACAAAAAACAAAAAAAAATGAATCAGCATAATATTTGCCCTTCAAAAAAGATTAAGTAACCTCTTGTATGGATATTATAGTTTCTACTATACTAATGTAATTTTTCACATCATAGCCAGAAAGAGGAGTGGGTTTTACATGGACTGTTAAAAAAGATAATAACATAAACTTTTGGTGGAAAAAGCCTCAATAACTTGAACAGAAAAGACAAGAATAAAGATTGTTCCCCTGTTTTTCAGCATGATAGGAATAGGCTAAATAATTAAATTTCTTACATTTTTCTTCTAATAACAAGCAAACCTACTTGTCAGCTCAGAATGCTGCTTCTTTGAAAACACTATAGTAAATCCTTTAGGATGAATCTTAAGATTTCAAGAGCCTGGCATTAAGTATCAATACAAAATTATTTTAAGTTGCTAATTTATCACCATAAACAAGCAGTCATGAGGGCACAGTTCTACCCATATTTCCATGGTAAAGGTTTTTGTTTTTATGAACTGTTTAAATCACATTCCTCTTCTATACTTTTCATATTCATTTTCAAATCAAATGCTAATTCAATACGTATTTTCTGAGTCCCTCTTATGAGCATGGTTCTGCATTAAGCTGGGGGTGGGAGACGGTGAAACATGGAGGATGAGAGCATAGCCTGTTCTCTGCTTGCCATGTCCAGGCTTCTCTTCCTGATCCATGCCAAAAGGAGGTCAAAGAACCATGTCCACTTTAATCCTAATAGCCCTATCACTGAGCATTATCTCAGGTTTAGAGATGAAAAAAGGCTGGATGAGTCAAAGTGGCCTGGCTAAGACGACATGACTAGTTGAGTGGTGGAGCCAGGATTTGACCAAAGAATGTCTGGCCCCAACTTTCATTCTCTCTCCACTACACTGTATCTTCCTTATTCAAAACTCAGCTCAAATGTTACCTTCTCAGAGAGGCTGTGTTTTTAAATGAGTAGTTTTGTTTTCTTCACATTTTAAAAGAAATTAGACCCATTAATAAATTCTAGAAATCAGAATTTTCCAGTTGAAAACAAAAGCCTCTTGCAGGTTTTTTGTCTTAATATTATTGTCACTTAGGTAAAAGTCTTCAAAAAGAAGAGAAATAAAGGAAAGGAAATAACACATAAGCAGAGAAAAATAAGGACGATATTACAAAGAAGAGCTGTATTACACTTTCTCCTTTGTTGCTTCACTAAAGGTCAAGAGGAGTGGGGGCCAATTCTAAAAGCCAAGGGTATACACCTGACAACATCATGCCCACTGGAGTCATCAGAGGCTTACAACTGAGACTCTATAGAAGATTCCCACAAGGACACACCCATCCCATAGGCACACGGGTAAAGGAGACACTCAGAGATAGAAATGTCAGCATGAGGAATATGGCCTTTCGTAAGAAAAAAATGAATTAGTATTTGTGTTATATATGAATGTTTCTTAATAATCTTTTCAGAAGACTCTGTGATACAAGTTTTACCTTGATACTAAAAATGTGGGAGCTTTCAAAGAGAAGAAATAGGTCATCTGACACAAAACTATTCACTGGGGGATGTATGGGCCACTGTGCTAAAATGGGCTTTAGGGCCAGGAGCAGCAGCTGTCTCTTGTAATCCCAGCACTGTGGGAGGCAAGAGTGGGAGGACTGCATGAACCTAGGCGTTTGAGACCAGCCTGGGCAACACAGCGAAACCTCGTTTCTACAAAAAATAAAAAAGGTAGCTGCAAGTGATGACACACACCTGTAGTTTCAGCTACTCAGGAGGCTAAGATTGGAGGATTGCTTGGAGACAGGAGGTCAAGACTACAGAGAGCCATGATCGCACCACTGCACTCCAGCCTGGGCAACAGGGCAAGACCCTATCCCAAAAATTAAAAAAACTAAAAATAAGGGCTGGGCATGGTGGCTCACACTCATAATCCCAGCACTTTGGGAGGCCAAGGCAAGTAGATCACTTGAGGTCAGGAGTTCGAGACCAGCCTCGTCAACATGGTAAAACCCCGTCTCTGCTAAAAATATAAAAATTAGCCAAGCATGGTGACAGGTTCCTGTAATCTCAGCTATTCAGGAGGCTGAGGCAGGAGAATCACTTAAACCTGGGAAGTAGAGGTTGCAGTGAGCCAAGTTGCACTCCAGCCCGGGCAACAGAGCGAAACTCCAACTCAAATAGTAATAATAATAATAATGTTCAACACTATGACATTTCCTGGTTTCAATTTTGCATTATCCTTGACCATCATTCTTGGCTGACTGAGGAAACCAACAAACTTGTATGGCCAGCATTTCTGATACCCCTCACTCACTCCCCTCAACCCCTACCCCACATTCCCAAACAGCTTTATTTCAGTCTGCTGAGATGACCTATCCACCAAGAGCCCATTCTTTGGGCTCCAGCAGTACTGGATAACAGCAAAAGAAACACTAAGAAAAAAACTTTCTAAATCTGGGTAAGGCCTCTGATTATCTCTCATTTCAATGGTCATGTATTTGTGAATTCCTAACTTCTACATAGTACTTCTATAGCAAAAAGTTCTCTCACTTTACTGAACTTTACTAAATTCTCCAGGGTAAAAAAAAAAAAAAAAAAACGCTTAAGGGGATGAGGCAGATGCTTTTGTTGCATAGTATCCACCAGGACTCAAAAGACAAGAATGGAGTAAAAAAAGAGAAGCTTATTTTTGTATTCTTTCCTGTGAGTTTTCAATCCAAGACATTTGCAAACATATGTAGCTGATGTCTGTAAATAACGAGTTCTTGGAAACTACATTTTAACGTGGAGGACTGTAAAGCAGTTCATATTTCCCAAAAAGAGCTATGTTATAATTGGGGTTTGCATTTCTGAAGCATAGGCAGCACATTAGTTGTAGGTATGATCAAACAAATTCTATAAAGCAAATATGTGAAATTATAAAACTCTAAAGCAATTTCAAATATCAAAATTCTGCTGCTGGTGCTAGTCCTAGTCCCAGGCATTAAAACAATAAAATTGATTATACAAGCACTCTACTATAAAGTACATAGAAAGGCATATTCTGACATAGCACACATTAGTAAAAAATTTCTATGTTTACACTAAACATATAAATATGAGTGAAATAATAAAATGGCTGTGATTTGCCTTAAAATCTTTCAGAAGGAGAAAATGTTGCGAAAAAGAAGATATGAAGCAAATGTGCAGAAGGCTGTTATTTGTTGAAGCTGTGTACTTGGCGGGGGGGATTTGTTTTACTCTTTGCCCTACTTTGTGAACGTTTTAAAAACTTTTCATAATAAAAAGTTTAAAAAGCTAAACGAAAAAGTATAAATAATAATAACTAATAAATAATATTTAACAATTTCTCTTTCTTAAAACTTAAAACTCTCTGGAGAAAGATGAGATAGATCAGTAACAACTGCCCATGGAAGGAAGCATTATGGCAAGATTTCCACAGCAAGCAGTTGTCAATAATATAACTAAATGTAGAACCTTGTCTTCTAGATGGCATGTACATGCATCATTAAACCAAAGTGTAAAAGTGAAACTTCAGAGAATGAAGATAAACCTTCATTACACCACATAAAAAAATTAACCCAAAATGGACCAAAGACCTAAACGCTAAGAGAGAAAACTGTAGACTCTTAGAAGAAAACACAGGGGGTAACTTCACAGGGGGTACTGAATTTGGAACTCATTTCTTGGAGCTGACACCAGGAGCACAGGCAATAAAAGAAAAAAGTAAAAAAAATTTAAAACCTCTGTGCATCAAAGGGCACAATCAACAGAGTCAAATGGAAACTCACAAAATGAGAGGAAATATTTGCAATTCACATATCTGATAAAGAATTCAGATCCAGAATATATAAAGAATTCTACAACTCAGCTGGACATGGTGGCTCACACCTGTAATCCCAGCACTTTAGGAGGCTGAGGCGGGAGGACTGCTTGAGCCCAGGAATGCAAGACCAGCCTGGGCAACATAGTGACACCCGTCTCTAAATAAATTTAAAACAAAAAAGAAAGAACTCTACAACTCAACAGCAACAACAATGAACAACCTGGTTTTAAAATAAGCAAATACTTTGAATAGATGTTTCTCTAAACAAGATGCACAAATGGACAATAGGCACATGAAAAGATGCTGAACATCATTAATCATTAGGGAAATGCAAATCAAGCCCACAACAAGATACCGTTTCATACCTATTAGAATGCCTACAATCAAAAAACTAGAAAACAACACGAGTTGGAGAGGATGTAGAGAAATTAAAACCTTTGTGACCTAGTGGTGGTAATGTAAAATGGTGCAGCCAGTATGAAAAACAGTATGGTGGTTCCTCAAAAAATTAAACATATAATTCCATACAATCCAGCAATACCACTTTGGGGTATATAGCCAAAGGTATATACCTTTGGTATTTGAAAGCAAGGTCTCAAAGAGATGCTTGTATACTCACGTTCATAGCAGCATTATTCACAATAGCCAAAGGATGGAAGCAACCCATGTCCATCAGTGGATAAATAAACAAAATGTGGCATATTTATGCATTACTCAGCCTCAAAAGGGAAGGAAGTTCTGAAAGATTACACAACATGGATGAACCTTGAGGACATTATACCATATGAAATAAGCCGGTCACAGAAAGACAAATAATATATGGTTCCACTTATATAGGTTACCTAGAGTAGTCAAATTCAGAGAGAAAAAGTAGAATAATGATTCCCAGGGACTAGAGGGAGTGGGGAATAGAGTTATTGTTTAAGGAGTACAGAGATATAGTTTTACAGGATGAAGAATTCTGAAGACTGGCTGTACAACAATATGTTATTGTTGTTGTCTGAGACAGGGTCTCATTCTCTTGCCCAGGCTGGAGTGCGGTGGTGTGATGATCACAGCTCACTGCAGCCTCAGGCTCTCCTCAAGCAATCCTCCTACCTAAGCCTCCCAAGTAGCTAGGACTAGAGGTACATGCCACATCCAGCTAATTTTTTTTATTTTTTGTAGAGATAGGGTCTCACTATGTTGCCTATGCTGGCCTTGAACTTCTGGGCTCAAGCAATCCTCCTGTCTCAGCCTCTCAAAGTGCTGGGATTACAGATGTAAGCCACCATGCCCAGGCTGGTTGTACAACAATATGAATGTACTTAACACTACCGATCTGTATACTTACACATGGTTAAGATGGCAAACTTACGTTATGTGTACTTTACCACAATTAATTTGTTTTAATTTAAGTATACATTTACATTCTAAATGTTTATTAAATGCCCAACCATCCAGCTGTTTCAAAAAAGGCACACCTCCAAAGATGACCTATGATAACGACATTGAGCCTTGGCTGTTGAATTATTCCTACAGAGTTGAATTAAGAGGGACTTAAGCAACTCATTAATTAGAACTTCATTACTAATGTACTGACAGATTTCACTGCATAGCAAATAACGCATGTGGGGGGTCTACAGTTTTTAGTAGGGTTCTGATGTTTTCTATTAATATTTTGGTTTTAGAGTCTTCACAAAATAAGAAAACCCCACATGATGGTAGATGGTAGAAACCTACATCATATTATCTGGTCACAATGACACTGTACCAATCCTAGATAAATAAAGCCACCTTTTGCTCAGAGATCATTGCCAGGGTTACCTGCTGAAAAGCAAGTAATGAACACTAAGCCACATATTTTTTATTGGATTCTCTAAAGTAAGACGAGTCAGGCTCCAAGTGTCAGAAGATCTGTCTCATGCGAACGAAAACAAAGATATTTACTGTTTAATTCCCTTTCATCCAAGCACATCAATGTTCTTGGCAAACATTAATCAAATGGAAATCAAGGCATATCCTCAGGATATATGAGGGCGTTGGACTTTCAAAAACTCACACAAGAAGGCTCTAGATCCAACTACTAATTCAGAAAGCAACACATTGAACTACACCATGGCAATATAATTAGCAAAAACTAGATTGTGGGAAACTATGCAGGAGAAATGATCCAGTTTTTTCAATAAAATAAATTTCAAGGAAAAAAGGAAAGAAAAAGAGATCAAACGCGAACCTATAGCTTGAGACTTAGAAGTATCAACCAGTTGCAATACCTGAACCTTGATAGAACAAAGCAGAAAAAAAAGAGTACATTTACGAGACAATAGGAAATACAAACACTGGCTTGATATTTGATAATATTAAGGAATTATAAACATTTTTAGTGTCAAAAGGGTTTTGTGGTCACACATAGGTACATGGGTTTTTTTAAGTGCTTATGTTAGAGATAATCTGTTGGAGATTCCCAGACCATACCCAGGTTTGGTGATTTGGTAGGAAAGTTCACAGGACTCAGCATATAGCTGTACTTGTGGCCAAGAGTTATTACAGCAAAAAGACACAGAGCAAAATCAGCAAAAGGAAAAGGTGCATGAGGTAATAATGTTTAGAAGAAACCAAACACAGGCTTCAAAAAGCCCTCTCTCAGTGGAGTCACATGGGATGGGCTTAATTCCCAGAGCAGCTAGTTAACAACAATGCTATCTACCAAAGAGGCTCATTAGGGAGACACTGCTCAAAGTTTTTACTGGGACATACATAGGCACACTCTGTCTAGCACTTATCAAGATTTCAGACTCCCAGAAGAAAACAAAGTGCTCATCACAAACCATGTAATTTTTACATAAAGCTTAGGCACAGTACATGACTACTAGTTAAGGTGGTGAGAACCCTCCCAAAATCCAAGCTCCCAGATGCTCGCCAACCTTATAAACAGGCCTTTCAAAGGATAGCAGTCAGGCCTGCTATGCTCTTTTCTGCACAGATACACACTGGAATATTTGGGATGAATTAACAGTATGTCTGGGATTTGCTTCAAAATAATATGGAAGGGCAAAAGTGGGTGAGAGTATAGCTGGCATAAGATTGGCGGGGAGTTGATACTGTTGAAGCTGGGGCCCAGGTACATGGGAATTTATTGTACTGTTCTTTCTACTTTAGTATATGTGTTAGATCTTCCCATACTAAAAAGTTTTGATTGTAAACACAGGAGAAAACTCAGAGATAGTGCTTAGGCTGCAAGTCAACCGGGCCTATAAGCTAGTGGGGATGAGAAGCAGAGTTTATAGAACCCTTAGTCTGTCACCAAGGCCTGAGGGAAGAAAGGTTGGCACAGGCCATATGTGAAAAAGCCTTTCTATCTGGACAATCAAGAGTTAGTCAACATGTTTTGGAAGATAGAGATAGAAAAGGTAGCCTTTTGTCCAAGGAAAATTAAACCTCAAAGCCAGAAGTTTGAGAGTAATTTAATTACAGCCACAGATTAAGTGGCTTGCAAATGATCTTTAACAATCTATGGAGCACTGCAAATGAGATGTATTATATTTTGAATCATTAATTGCGTAGCTATACAATAAATATGTAGCCACTCTTTCCCATAGCACATTAAAAAAGAGTAGAGAATGTTTCTTCCATTTCAAAAATGTATTATTTGGGGCTGGGTACAGTGGCTCATGCCTGTAATCCCAGCACTTTGGGAGGCCGAGGTGGGCAGATCACTTGAGGTCAGGAGTTTGAGACTAGCCTGGACAACATGGTGAAATCCTGTTTCTACTAAAAACACAAAAAGTAGCCAGGCATGGTGGAGGGCACCTGTAATTCCAATTACTGGGGGAGCTGAGGCACAAGTATCACTTGAACCCGGGAGGTGGAGGTTGCAGTGAGCCGAGGTCGTGCCACTGCACTCCAGCCTGGGAAATACAGCAAGACTCAGCCTCAAAAAAAAATGTATTCTTTAGCACTGGTACTTGCTTATACAATAATATTATACTCCAGGAGGCATTAGCCTCTGTGTGTCTAAAACCTTGACAACAAGGTCCACACACTGGAAATACTGTCAATTCTGAGTTACTGTTACACAGCCTTCATAGACAAGAGTTGAATTGAAGGAAGTGAGAGAAATGTGGGTAAAAGTATATCCTTTATCTGAAACTATAAATAATTTGTATTCAATAAGAAATTATTTGAAACACAAGTATTATGAAACCATATTTTAGCTTGTACCATATTAAGAGAAGAAAAAAAACAACTAAAAGCCCAAGGGCAAACTACCAGCACAGCAAGCTTCACTGCCCGGCCCCTCACTCCAACACCCCACAGTCTGAGATGTCAACCTATAATACACAGAAAAGAATGAGGCAGGGAGGACCAGAGCAAATCAGCAATACAGAGTCAAACGTCTTCCCTATATCATATGAAGGAAATACATGTTTATCACTGAATGGTGCCATCTTTGATCTCCAAACAAAACGCATTAATGACTCATCATCAAAACATTCCCTATTACTAAGGATGACTGTTCCCCCCACAATATATTATCCAATATGATCAAAAATATAAGATGAACTCTCTGGCTGGGGACCAGAACAAAGCCCACAGATGTACAAGGGACCAAGGGTCGTCTTGGTTCTATGCTAACACCCACAGATCCTTCTTGCCAATGGAAATCATTTAGTGTTCGGTTACAAATATACTACAGTATTTAGTCACAGAGAGCCTTCAAAATAACACTTTGATTAAAAAAAGATCTAATGTCATTTCTTGTTATCTTTTTTTGATGTACTCTCGCTCTATCACCCAGTCTGGAGTGCAGTGGTGCCAACTCGGCTCACTGCAACCTCCCCTTCCCTGGTTCAAGCGATTCACCTGACTCAGCCTTCCAAGTAGCTGGGACTTCAGGCACATGCCACCATGTCTGGCTAATTTCTGTATTTTCATTAGGGACAGGGGTTTCTCCATGTTGGCCAGGCTAGTCTTGGACTCCTGACCTCAGGCGATCCACCCACCTTGGCCTCCCAAGAGCTGGGATTCAGGTGTGAGTCACTGCGCCTGGCCTTTCCTGTTACCTGTTAACCTAGGTGCTAGATGCCAAGCTGTGGGCAAGTGTTAAAGGTTGACAATAACATAATTCTCAACAATGTCCAATTGACAAATTAGTTTTCCTTATACTATTTACAAGTTTCAATGTTAGCTAGCATTCATTCTTGAGATATATGATATATGATATACATATCCATATATATATTTTGACATATATATCAAAATATATTGAAGCATAAAATACAAAAAAAAATTAAATTGACTTAAAAGTAGCTAAAATTCAACTATCCAAAGCAAACCTAAGTGTCTACTAACAAATGGGTAGAAAATGAAAATGTGCTATATACACAATAGAATACTATTCAGCCTTAGGAGAGAAGGAAATCTTGCCATTTGGGATGACGTGAATGAACCTGGAGGACATTATGTTAAGTGAAATGAGCTAGTCACAGAAAGATAAATACTGCATGATTTCACTTATATGTGGAGTGTAAAAAAGTCAAAGTCATAGAAGCACAGGGTGAAATGGAGATTACCTGAGGCTGAGGGTCAGGGACACTGGGGAACTACTGGTCAAAAAACACAAAATTTCAGTTAGAAAGAATAAGTTCAAAAGATCTACTGTACTTCATGATGACCATGTTTAGTAACATTGTATATCTGAAAATTGTTAACAGTAGATGTGTTCTCACCACAAAAACATATGTGAGGTAATACATAAACAGCTTGCTTTAGCTATTCTATAATGTATACATATATCAAAGCATCATATTGCAAGCCATAAATAATATATACAGTATTTACTTGTCAATTAAAATAATAGACAGATAAATAGAAGTTTAAGACGCAAAAATGGACTCTGAGTGCTCAAAAGAGAAGACACAAAGTCCTTGTATGCACTAAAGCTTTTCTTGGGAATCGCTTGTTTTCATTCAAAAACTCTACCTCTAGTCTTATTTTCTAACTTTATCTGTTATACAGTTTCCAAGTTCATCTGAGTTTAAAGACAGAAAATTAATGTTGTCCTAAGTAGCATAAACTGGCCTGAGTTAAGGCAGGCAAAGAGGATTATAAGGATATAGGTCCCTTCATGAAGCCCAAGAACAGGAACGGTGCTTTGGCCAGGATTGGAAGCAGGGCTCGGACAGCTCATCATCCCTCTCAGTTTTTTATCTCTGCTCAATTGTGTATATCTGCCTCCTGTGCTTTCTAGGCCACATGGCTGGTAAATGATGCCCACTGCATAGCTACTGAGCTTCAAGTTTACAGGAATAACTATAGAAAGTGAGCTTCCTCCCGTGGAAACGTCTCAGGAAATGCACATGGAATGGCCAAGTTGCCACTCCTGGTCCAGCTCCCTGTGGCTGAGGTGAGAGAGGAAGTCGAGTCATATAAAATGGCTAGGGATTAAAGAAGGTTCTTACGTTCTAGGAAAGTCCTCCAAAGAGTATTCACTACAGAAGAAAAGCTGTGAAAATACAGGGAACTAGAGAAGCTTTGAAAATATAACAAAAAGGAAGGGTTTATGACCTAATAATGAAGGATGCAGGCCCTCCAAATATTTTGACTTGAGGCAGTTTAGTATATGGGCAAATATTCCGTAACACCTTAGTAGACTATGAGGGATTCACTGTACTACTGGATTATTGATTACTCATCACTCAGAAAAGTTTAAGTTGTATTCAGTAAACAACCTGAGGAGAATGCAATGCCTCCCTCAGTCAATCCCATGAGGTGCTGTGAAACTGGAATGCCCTTCCTTCGGAGTACTCCTGAGTTGGCACAATGGGGATGGGCTTTTACACTTGTGCAACTACCAGTCACTGGATGTAGGCTGCCCTGCAACAGAGTGTGATCTTGGGTGAAACAGCTTATTTTTTTAGATAGCATCATCTTGCTCTAGGCTGCAGTGCAGTGGCACAATCACGGCTCAATGCAACCTCCAGCTCTCAGATTCAAGCCATTCTCCCACCTCAGCCTTCTGAGTAGCTGGGACTACAGGTGTGCACTACAATGCCTGGCTAATTTTTTTATTTTTTGTAGAGACGGGGTTTCATCATGTGGCCTAGGCTGGTCTCAAACTCCTGGGATTAAGGGATCCACCTACCTCAGCCTCCCAAAGTGCTGGGATTACAGGTGTGAGTTATCGCACCCAGCCTGAGAAAAAAATGTTAAAAGCAGCTGGCAGCAGATGGAATGAGGAGTCAGGATGGCAAGTCTCAACAAATTTCAAAAAATACACACAGATAGATAATAGAGCATGTGCATTGTTCACAGTGAAATTATCTCAAAAGTTGAGAGCAGAAATGTCCCAAAAAAGATTGTAAAAATAGATAAATAAAGAAATAAAATTTAAACATTTAAAAGAAGAAATTGGCTGGTTGTGATGGCTCACACCTGTAATCCCAGCACTCTGGGAGGCCAAGGCAGGTGAATTGCCCGAGCTCGGGAGTTCACAACCAGCCTGGGCAACATGGCGAAACCCTGTCTCCACTAAAATACAAAAAATTAGCTGGGCATGGCAGTGTGTGCTTGTAGTCCCAGCTATTCAGGAGGCTGAGGCAGGAGAATTGCTTGAAACCTGGAGGCAGTGGTTGCAGTGAGCCAAAATCACACCACTGTACTCTAGCCTGGGCAACAGAGAGAGACTCTGTCTCAAAAGAAAAAGAAAAAAGAAATTGAGGGCAGAAGGATAACTTAAAAGCTGCCAAATTTTTGGAAATAAAGCAAATAAAGCAATTTATGAAATGGTTCACAGAAAAATTGCCCAGGGAAATTAATAAGTGAATAATAAAAATTCAACATATCAAAAAACTGAGGAATATAGCCAAAGTGTTGCTTCAAGGTAAATTTATATCCTTAAATCATGTATTAGAAGAGAAGGAAGCCTGGGCACAGTGGCTCAAGCCTGTAATCCCAGCACTTTGGGAGGCCAAGGTGGGCGGATCACCTGAGGTCAGGAGCTCAAGACCAGCCTGGCCAACATGGTAAAGCCCCGTCTTGACCAAAAAATACAAAAATTAGCCAGGCATGGTGGCGCGCACCTGTAGTCCCAGCTACTTGGGAGGCTGAGGCACAAGAATCACTTAAACTCGGGAGGTGGAGGTTGCAATAAGCAGAGATCACGCCACTGTACTCCAGCCAGACTCTGTTTCAAAAACATAAAAACAAAAACCAACAAGAATTTAGGGCCGGGCGTGGTGGCTCACGCCCGTAATCCAAGCACTTTGGAGGCCAAGGCAGGCGGATCACCTGAGGTCGGGAGTTCAAGACCAGCCTGACCAACATAACATGGTGAAACCCCATCTTTAAAAAAAAATTAAAAAACAAAAAGAAGAGAAGGCTGAAAAGCAATGTCTGAGCATTCATCTCAAGAAGCTAGAAAAAGAATAGCAAATTAAACTCAAAGAAAGTAGAAAAAAGAAAATAACAAACACATAATCAGCAAACTAGAAAATAACTGTACAAGAAAGACAAATCAACAAAGCCAAAAATTAATTTTTGAGACAACTAATAAAATTAGAAAACACTAGTTTGTACCGATATAACCTATGTAAACAATTCCCTATTGCTTGACATCTACATTATCTCCATTTGAATATACTATTCCACAGCACTGACATAATCATCCTTCCAATATTCATTCCTGCTTATTTACTAAAAATAAATTCTTAAAATTATGACTGTTGGCTCAAAGAGTGTGAAAAATTCTAAGGCTTCTGATACAGACATTGTGCTAAACTGCCCTATTAGAAAGACTGAACCAATTTTACTCCCACTAGCAATTTATGACAGTGTTCATTTCCCTAAGAAATAAGTATGATTTTGGGCCGGGCGCGGTGGCTCACGCCTGTAATCCCAGCACTTTGGGAGGCCGAGGCGGGTGTATCACGACGTCAAGAGATCGAGACCATCGTGGTCAACATGGTGAAACCCCGTCTCTACTAAAAATACAAAAAAT
>NW_016107640.1:1315559-1318958 GCF_001604975.1 Cebus imitator | reverse complement strand
AAAAAAAAAAAAAAAAAAAAAAAAAAAGAAATAAGTATGATTTTTAAAAATATTAATTTGATTTGTTAAAAAAAATACTTCTTCATTTTAATTTGCATTTCTTACATTACTAACAAAGTTGAACACCTCTGAATGTTTATAGGCTAAGTTTCTTACGTGAACCGCCTTAGTGTTGTCTATTCTTCTATTAAGGTGTTAGTCTTTCTCACAGATATTATTACTTTTTATATATTGATACTGAGCCCTGAACCAAAGAAATAATAATATTTTCCTGTTCTGGTCAGATTGCCTGTTAATGTCCTTTAGATCATGTTGTTATTGTGGTTGTTGAGTGCTTGAAACTGTTTATATTCTTGTCAGTTTTTTCCTTCATGGTTTGCCTTCATTTGATGTTTAGAAATGCCAACCTCATACCAAGATTCTTATGTGAATACTCACCCATATTAACCCCTAATCGAATAGCAGTGGTAAAGACTTGATGAATCTCTACAAATGTCTTGCTGGCTCAGGAATGTAGTCAGGAATTCCATAAAGCATATCAAAGGTAAGGTATCATTTAAGATTTTTAAAAACTAGAGATACTACTAGAGTCTAGACTTTGGCGGGGGCAGAGCCAAGGCAAGGCAAAATTGTGATGTAACTGAAATTGCTTTTAGCTGCCCAAAGCATCTCCTTTTTTCTCTGCCCTTTTACTCCTGAAGCAGGTTTTCCTCCATCCCCAGTTCTAGCTACCTACCTCATTCTCAGGGGAGAAAGAACTGATACTTGTTTACCATAAGACATTAAAGATATTAATGCTTTAAAATAACAGCTTGCAAAGAGGATGGCCAAGAAATTTTAGAAGATTCTGAAGCATTAATGGATTTTCTTTATTATTTTTTTTAATTGTGGTAAAATACACAGTTACAATCTTATTTATTTATTTTTTTTCCAGACAGAGTCTTGCTCTGTCACCAGGCTGGAGTGCAGTGGCACCATCTTGGCTAACTGCAACCTCAGCCTACTGGGTTCAAGCAATCCCCTGCCTTGGCCTCCTGAGTAGCTGGGACTACAGGTGTGCGTCACCATGCCTGGCTAATTTCTTTTATCTTTAGTAGAGATGGGGTTTCACCATGTTGGCCAGGATGGTCTCGATCTCCTGACCTCATGATCCACCCGCCCTTGCCTCCCAAAGTGCTAGGATTACAGGCGTGAGCCCGCACTTGGCCAATCTTAATCATTTTTAAGTATACATTTCATTGGTGGTATTAAGTACATTACAGTGCTGTGTAACCATCACCACTGTCTGTCTATAGAACTTTTTCATCTTCCAAAACGGAAGCTCCATATCCATTAAATGAATGTGCCGTTTTCCCCTTCCCTCAGCCACAAGGAACAACTATGCTACTTTCTGTCTCTACAGATTATACTACTCTAGGTACTTCATGTAAGTAGAATCATACAGTGTATGTCTTTTGGTGACTGGCTTATTTCACATGGCATAATGTCCTCAAGGTCCATTCATGCTGTGGCATCTTTTAGAATTTCCTTCCTTTTTGAGGCTGAATAATATTCCATTGTATAAATACACCACATCTTGTTTATCCATTCATCCATCGATGGACACTGGGTTGCTTCCATCCTTTGGCCATTGTGAATAATGCTGCTGTGAACATGGATGTACAAGTACCTCTTTTGAGACCTTGCTTTGAGTTCTTTTGGGTATATATATTCAGAAGTGGGGTTGCTGGATCATATGATAACTACATGTTTAATTTTTTTAGGGGGCTGGGCACAGTAGGTCACACCTGTAATCCCAGTGCTTTGAGAGAACAAGGCAGGGGGATCAGGATATTGAGGGTTACCGTGAGCTACAATACCCCTCTGCACTTCGGCATAGGTAACAGAAGGATATTCTGTCTCTTAAAAATAAAAATAAAAATAAAAATTTGAGGAAGTGCCACACTGTTTTCCATAGTGACTGCATTTTACATTACCACCACCAGTGCACAAGAGTTCCAATTTCTCCACATCCTCTCCAACAGTTGTTATTTTTGTTTTTGTTTTGTGTAATAATAGGCATGAAATGGTACTTCATTGTGGTCTAGATTTGCATTTCCCTAATGATTAATGATGTTCAGCATCTTTTCATGTGCCTATTAGCCATTCATATATATTCTTGAAGCAATGTCTATTCACATCCTTTGCCTTTTTTTTTTTTTTTTGCCCAGGCTGGAGTGCAATGGCGCGATCTCAGCTCACTACAACCTCGCCTCCCAGATTCAAGTGATTCTCCTGCCTCAGCCTCCTGAGTAGCTGGGATTACAGGGGTGCGCCACTATATCTGTCTAGTTTTTCTGTAATTTTAGTAGAAACAGGGTTTCACCATGTAAGCCAGGCTGGTCTCAAACTCCTGACCTCAGGTGAACCACCCGCCATGGCCTCCCAAAGTGCTGGGATTACAGGCGTGAGTCACTGTGCCTGGCCCTTTTGCCCATTTTTAAACAGGAGGTTTAACAGGGTTGTTTGGTTTTTTGTTGTTGGGTTGCAGGAATTCTTTATGGATTTTCTTTTATTTGTAGCCTTTCTTGGTACCCTCCAAATCAGTTCAATCAGGCAGCCTTCTCCTTTTCTCTCCCTTCTCTTGAAAAACGTTCTTAGTTCGTGTCTAATCCAAGAGGCTAATCCCAATATCAAAGAACGGATTAGGAGTGATGCATCTCAATTCTAAAAGCATAAAACAATGCTTTAAATATATTACAAAATATATTTAAATGTTGTTTGTATTATGTATATACACAAAATCAGAAAACTTATAACTCAAAAATGTCTCTTGGAAATATCTTTGGCTAGGTGCAGTGGCTCATGCCTGTTATATCAGCATTTTGGGAGGCCAAGGAGGGAGGACTGCTTGAGCCCTAGGGCTCAAGATCTGCCTAAACAACATAGTGAGGCCCCATTTCTACAAAAAAAAAGACAAACATTAGCTGGGAGTGGTGGTGTGTCTGTAGTCCCAGCTGCTTGGGAGGCTGAGGTGGGAGGATTGCTTTAGCCCAGAAGTTTGAGGCTGCAGTAAGGTATGATTGTGCTACTGTACTCCAGCCTGGATGACAGAGCAAAACCATGGCTCCAAACAACAAAAATAAGATAAAATTTAAAAAGAAGTAAATTTGTTAACAAAACTTGAAAAAAGAAAAAATTTGTTTTTTTCTGATTATAAAAGAATGTATGTAAGGGGGCCCGGAAGAGGGGGGAAAGAATGTATGTTGATTATAAAAATTCAGATATTACATAATTAGATAAATTATTAATATGGCCGGGCGCAGTGGCTCAAGCCTGTAATCCCAGCACTTTGGGAGGCCGAGGCGGGTGGATCACAACGTCAAGAGATCGAGACCATCCTGGTCAACATGGTGAAAC
>NW_016107640.1:1312135-1315219 GCF_001604975.1 Cebus imitator | reverse complement strand
CACACACACACACACACACACACATTGTATTTTACTTTTCTCTACTTAACAATATATCCTGGATATTTATCCATATTAAAGAGATGCTGGTAATTATTTTTTTTACATAGTGGTCAAGATAGTATTTATATATATAAACTAATATTAAATTTTTGTTTGGGAGGCCAAGACGGGCAGATCACCTGAGTCAAGGAGTTCCAGAGCAATGGGTCAGGAGTTCCAGGCTGCCCAGACCAGTGAAACCTCCTCTCTACTAAAAATACAAAAATTATCCGGGCATGGCGGTATGCACCTGTAAGCCTAGCTACTCAGGAGGCTGAGGCGACAGAATCACTTGAATCCAGGAGATGGAGGTTGCAGTGAACCAGGACTGCACCACTGCACTCCAGCCTGGGCAACAGAGTGAGACTCTGTCCCAATAAATAAATAAATAAACAAATAAATAAATTTATTTTTGAAAATTCACAAAACCTAAGATAAAATGGATTCTAATAAGATCAAAAGCACTTCAGGGTCTAACACTAAACAAATAGAAAGTGAAGACAAAATATAGAATAAAGCTCATAATTACTCCGTATCACTTATACATAAGATATAAATCTTTAATAGTGCTGTAATTGCAGAATTGCCATACTTTCCTATAACGCATTTACAAACTCTCTTTCTCACTCTAACCAGAAATAATATAACCTCTGACCATGCCACATCTACAGAAGTGTCTAATCAGTAAGGCCAGCCATTTCCAAAACTTTCAGTGAGAGAACACAGAGGCTATCAACCTAGTTGACAAATGTAAAAGGCAGATGAACATATATAGGAGTTTGCAAGTGTCAGCCTCCATTTGAAGTACAATTCTCTCATTGTGCCATAAGTAAATAACATTTTCGTTGATTTCTTCAGTTATACAAAGAATTAGTGTCTTTCTTTATGATTAGCTTTAAAAAGATATAAAAGAGAAATTGCCTTCTAAGTCTCAGCAAATGATAAAAATTTAAGTACAAGTTGAAATCCTGTCATTTGCAGCAACATGAATAGAACCAGAAGTTATTATGTTAAGTGAAATAAGCCAGGCACAGAAAGACAGATATCACATGTTCTCATTCATATGTGAGAACTAAAAAAGTAGGTCTCATGAAGACAAGAGAGTAGATTGGTGGATACCAGAGGGCAGGAAAGGTAACAGGGAGAGGGAGATAAAGAAAGGTTGATGAATGGGTACAAATATTAATATACAGGCTGATAGAAGAAATAAGATCTAGTGTTCAACACATCAGTGGGATGACTATAGGTTACAACAATCTATTGTGTATTTCAAAATAGCTAACAGACTAATTTGAATGTTTCTAGCATAAAGAAAAAACAAATAGGAGGCCCGGCACGGTGGCTTACACCTGTAAGTCCAGCACTTTGGGAGTCCGAGGAGGGCAGATCACGAGGTCAAGTGATTGAGACCATCCTGGCCAACATGGTAAAACCCCATCTCTACTAAAAAATACAAAAATTAGTTGGGCATGGTGGTGCACACCTGTAGTCCCAGCTACTTGGGAGGCTGAGGCAGAATTGCTTGAACCCGGGAAGCAGAGGTTGCAGTGAGCTGAGATCGTACCACTGCACTCCAGCCTGGGGCCTGGTGACAGAGTGAGACTCTGTCTCAAAAAAAAAAAAGAAAAAACAAATAGGAAAGTTGATGACTATCCCAATTATACTGATTAGATCTTTTAAAATTATATAAATGCATTAAATTATAACGTTACCCCCAAAATATGTACATTTATTATGTATCAATAAAAAATAAATTTAGCCTGGGCATGGTGGCTCAGGCCTATAAATGCCAGCACTTTGGGAGGCCAAAATGGGAGGATCTCTTGAGTCAGGGAGTTCAGGACAAGGAGTTCAGCCTGGGCAATGTAGTGAGATCCTGTCTCTTAAAAAATAAAGAAATCTGCCAGGCATGGTAGTACATGCCTGTAGTTCCAGCTACTCAGGAGGCTGAATTGGGAGGATCACTTGAACCTGGGAGGTTGATGCTGCAAGTGAGCTAAGATTGTACCATTGCACATCAGCCTGGGTGACAGAGTGAGATCATGTCTAAAAAATAATAAATTTATAAAAATAAATTTTAGAAACAACAAAACTGAATTAAAAACTGAATCAAAAAAATTAAGTAAGAGCAATTTCTAAGTGGCAACTGTTATTATCACATTTATCACCTGATATGGTCAAATTTTCTTAATTTCCTGACTACTTTTTTTCCACAAGGGTCCTGTGTATTTTCTCACTTCTAGTAGGTATTGTCTACCTCTACCTTAACTTCCCATACCAGATGGACAAATTTACCAAACATTTTATCATTACTCTAAAATTTAACAGAATTGGGTTAGCATATGATTGGCATAGCTTTACTACCAACTTCACATTAAGCGTTCAGAAATCAGGTAGAAATGAACCCCTAAGTTGAAGGAGCTTTTAATGCTTGCATGAAAATTTTTCTAGGCCTTCAAAGGCTGTTTCTGCTGCTTCTCCTTCTCCTTATTTTTTGTCTTTTTAAAATCTTGTTCTTTTCTTTCCCCCACTGAAATTCAATAACATACAGCTACCATAAATTTGGGATGTCCCAGAAACAACCGTGGTTAGAAGACTGGTATGGCTTCTACATAGTCATCCTTTAATTGATGTCTTCCACCCACTCACTCTTTCTCATACCCCGTTTCTCCCATATTATCGAAACTTCAATCCTTGCCTCTGTCATGTTCAGGTATCTAAGCTTGAAAAAGATAACACTTTAAAATGCCGTAGGTACAGTGGGAAAGACCTCAGGAGGCAGCCAGAAAACCTAGGAAATGTGACTAGGACTGGGTTCTTTGGCATTAATACCCATGTTTTGCAATGTCCAAAGCCTGACTAGAATTGATCTTTCACCTCCTGAATACTGTCATATTCCCATATTACCTGTATTTGTTCTGTGCCTAAACAATACCATATAAATTAGACAAATTCTCCAATTTTATATTAATTTTATTCACACTGAAGCTGCCACATCTTAAATTAGGAATGCTTTTAGCTACAAGGAATGGAAAAGTCTGA
>NW_016107640.1:1256108-1311935 GCF_001604975.1 Cebus imitator | reverse complement strand
TCACCATGTTGACCAGGATGGTCTTGATCTCTTGACCTCGTGATCCACCCGCCTCGGCCTCCCAAAGTGCTGGGATTACAGGCTTGAGCCACCGCGCCCGGCCTAGTTGTTTTTATTCTTAACAAGAAGTCCAAAGAAGGTTATCTCAGGGCTATTCTGGCAGCTCAGTAATGTTGAAAGAAGTCAGACTCGGTGGTTCCCATCGTCTTTGGGAGTTGTGGAAGTACAAATTTAAGACATATCCATTTTATTAGTTTATTTCTAAATGTAATGAAAGGTCCAGGGACAATTTGTGGGCCATTTAATTCAGGGACCCCAATTCGTATGTGGAGAACTCTCGAATATACCCAATGCCATGGGTTTCGGAGACCTGAAAAGCTCTGCAAGCCTCCAGGTGCTCAATGATTACCTGGCAGACAAGAGCTACATCAAGAGGTATGTGCCATCACAGGCAGATGTGGCAGTATTTGAAGCAGTGTCCAGCCCATTGCCTGCCGATTTGTGTCATGCCCTACGTTAGTATAATTACATCAAGTCTTACAAAAAGGAAAAGGCCAGCCTGCCAGCAGTGAAGATAGTTTTGGGCAAGTATGGTCTTGCGGATGTGGAAGACACTACAGGAAGCGCAGGTACAGATAGTAAAGATGAAGATGACATTGATCTCTTTGGATCTGATGAGGAGGAGGAAAGTGAAGAAGTAAAGTGGTTAAGGAAAGAACATCTTACACAATATGAATCAAATAAAGCCAAAAAACCTGCACTTACGGCCAGGTCTTCCATCTTACTAGATGTGAAACCTTGGGATGATGAGACAGATATGGCAAAATTAGAGGAGTGCATCAGAAGCATTCAAGCAGACAGCTTAGTCTGGGGCTCATCTAAATAGTTTCAGTGGGATAAGTAATTAAGAAACTTCAAATAAAGTGTGTAGTTGAAGACGATAAAGTTGGAATAGATATGCTGGAGGAGCAGATCACTGCATTTGACGGCTAGGTACAGTCCATGGATGTGGCTGCTTTCAACAAGATCTAAAATCCATACTGGATTATGGCATTTAAATAAAAGCTTTAAAGGTTTAAAAAAAAAAAAAAAAACACTTGAGACTCTTGGCTGGGTGTGGTGGCTCACACCTGTAATCCCAACACTTTGGGAGGCCAAGGCAAGCAGATCTCTTGAAGTCAGGAGTTTGAGACCAGCCTGACCAACACATGGAGAAACCCTCTCTCTCCTAAAAAATATGAAAATTAGCTGGGTGTGGTGGCACAAGCCTGTAATCCCAGCTACTCAGGTGGCTGAGGCATGGGAACAGCTTGAATCTGGGAGGCAGAGATTGCAGTTAGCTGAGATCACACCACTGTACTCTAGCCTGGGCAACAGAGTGAGACTCTTTCTAAAAAATTAATTAATTAATTAATTAAAATAAAATAAAAGGAATTCAGTCCTTTGGCTAGGTGAGGTGGCTCATGCTTGTAATTCCAGCAATTTGGGACGCCAAGGAGGATGGACCTCTTGAGGTCAGGAGTTCAACACTAGCCTGGCCAACATGGTGAAACTCTGACTCCAATAAATATACAAGATTAGCCGGCACGGTGGTATGTGTCTGTAATCCCAGATATAAACAGGTGGCTGAGGCATGAGAATCACTTGAACCCGGGAGAGGGAGGTTGCAATGAGCCAAGATTGTGCCACTGTTTCTGTCCCTTTTATGAGAGAAGCTATTTCTTTTTTTCCCTGTAAAGGTCTTTAAGAAGATTTCTGGTTATATCACATTAGCTAGGACTGAATCACACAGCTGGCCCTGACTGCAAGGGAAGTTAGAAAAAGGCGTATTTGTCTTCGAACGACTACAATAGAAAGAGAAATGGGTTTGGAACTGGCATGGGATTCAAGCAACAGTTTATAACACATGTCTATATTACACATAAAATGCTGATTATCTAGTTAATTACAACTGGGTCGAGGACCTTTAAAAGCCCTGCTTTAGAATACAGTTCTCCTTTCCACCAGAAAACCAGTTAAGAATACTGATGAAGGAGACATTAAAAAGGGACTGGAATGAAAGCTAGAGCTTTGTCAGATGGTGCTGACAGTGCTGAGTTGCAGACAGATTACAACTGAAAGAACATCCATAGCCAAATCCTATCTAGAATGAAGGGAAAATTGTACTAGTGTGCATAGCTGATGTCTTGAAACCTTCCAGAAATTTTAAGAATGTGATAAGGGCCTGGTGCAGGGACTCACACCTGTAATCCCAGCACTTTGGGAGGCCAAGGCAGGAGGATCACTTGAGCCTAGGGGCAGACCAGCCTGGACAACATTGCAAAGACCCAACTCTACAAAAAAAAATACAAAAATTAGCAGGGCATGGTGGCATGCACCTGTAGTCCCACCCAAAGTGGGAGGATCATCTGAGCCCAGGAGGTCAAGGCTGCTGTGAGCCATGATCCCACCACTATACTCTAGCCTGGGCAACAGAGTGAGGCTATGTCTCAAAAAAAGAAAGTGTGATAACTAGAGATCTATCTAGGGCTACCATTTTTAAAAATAAGAAAACAGATTTTTATAAATTATTTAAAATAGACAAGCCAATAATACTACTTAAGAGTTAACATTAATGGACTCTATTATGATATGCCAAGTTCTGCTTTACATCTATATGTATGTATCTAATCCCTCAACTGGCCTATGAGGTAAGTACATTCACTAACGTGCTTATGGTCACACAGGGAGAAGCTCAACCTAACTCTAGAGATCATGCCCTTCACCATATTCTATTACTGTTTATGATTTTATTTGTTCTCTTTGGTGTTTCTTATTCATTTTATGTATTTATTATTTAATCATCCAAATTTATAAAGTTTAACTCTTGTTCATAAATTGCAAACTGTCTTTCTCGACTTTCCTTCCATAGTATTTCTGGTTCACGCAAGTCCTAAAGTGGCAAAGCCGTTTCAATCACGTCTTTCAAAAACTTAGAATCGGATAATCCAAATGGATTGTGTAGCTAGTTTTTCAAAAGCTTTGACATAAATTACAACTAACGTTGTTAGGGTTTTATAAGAAAAAAAAAGTAGGCCGGGTGCGGTGGCTCAAGCCTGTAATCCCAGCACTCCCAGCACTTTGGGAGGCGGAGGCGGGTGGATCACGAGGTCAAGAGATCGAGACCATCCTGGTCAACATGGTGAAACACCGTCTCTACTAAAAATACAAAAAATTAGCTGGGCATGGTGGTGTGTGCCTGTAATCCCAGCTACTCAGGAGGCTGAGGCAGGAGAATTGCCTGAACCCAGGCGGAGGTTGCGGCGAGCCGAGATCGCGCCATGGCACTCCAGCCTGGGTAACATGAGTGAAACTCCGTCTAAAAAAAAAAAAAAAAAAAGAAAGAAAAAAAAAGTAGAACTAAGCTGACAAACCACCAAAAAAAGGCATCACAATACACAATGTACAAAAAACAAAAGTAGAAACATAAATATGTATCTATATTAATCCTATGTGTTCTAAATCCCTCCTCTGTTTCATCTACTGTGAGTTTGCTACCTCCATGGCACACTGGCCAAGATTACTTGTAGGCATACCATTGGTTCCCTGAATTATTGGGCTATTATGCCCCTTCCCAAGATAGTAACCTTGTTTACGCCACACATAGCTGGGAACACACATGTGGCTAATTACACCCAAATCTCTAGTCTCAAAGTACTGTACTTAGCTTTTTATTTTTAGGTTTTATGCTTTCCTTTTTCTTTACATCTTTATTCTTATGCTCCTAGAAATTTAGCTCCTGAACACACATAGGATCCTTGTATATTTTCAACAATACAATGAAATCCATATCTTATCTACCAAAAAAAACCATAAACCATATGTTATACCTTAATTTTCTCATATTCTCTTCTCATGTATTATTAAAATTAGAAGTGGATTAAGCTTTTTTCGTACTTTTTTTTTTGAGACTGTCTTGCTCTGTCACCCAGGCTGGAGTGCAGTGGTTTGATCATGGCTCAATGCAGCCTCAACCTCTCTGGCTCAAGTGACCCTCCCACCTCAGCCTCCAGAGTAGCTGGGACTATAGGCATGTGCCATCATACGCAGCTAATTTTTCAATTTTTTGTAGAGATGGGGTCTCACCATGTTGCCCTGGCTGGAATCAAACTCCTGGGCTCAAGCAATCCACCTGCCTCAGCTTCCCAAAGTGCTGGGATTACAGGCATGAGCCATAGCACCTGGCCAGATTAAACTCTTTTAATTTGCTCAAAGGCAGTGTCCTCATATTGGGTTGGAAAACCAAGATGATCATATATAAGAAAGGATCTTCCTACTTGTCTCTCCACCTGTTTTCCCCCAACTCTGGCTAATCTCTGTTTAATAATGTATCTTTAACTACTTGGAAGAAAACAAAAACAACAAAACTCCACGACAGCATGGTCAGCTGACAGATAGCATGTCAAATAGCATGAATAGCTGAAGGAAACAGTGATGGAATACAAACCTATTCTCTCTCTCCAATAATTCCTCCCTCCAATAATCTCCCTCCAATAGGTTGCTAGCAGACAACTCTATCTGGTATTTGCCACCATACTTGTAACACACAAATGTTTGCTTGCTAGGGCAACTGCATTTAAACTAAAGTATGACAGCTATAAATAAGACAATAAAATAGAGGCCATTTTTAGATTCCAACAAGCCAAAGTTCAGGCACTGCTCTCTTGAAAACTGTCACCAAAGGCAAAGAGAGAGCAGCCTCAAGAGGAAATAAGAGAAAATCACTACAATGCCTGAAGGATTCATATTGAAATCAGAGGCATCAGATGAGGATTGTAAAATGAATCAATAGCTTAAAAAGATCTCTGGCGAACAATCTGTGCCATTCTCCTTCTCTAATCTCTTGGAGGAAAAAAAAAAGAGCACAAAAAAACTCTAAAATCTTTTAATGAGACTATTATTCCATTAATTATTTGAGGCAGTTTTTGTTTCACTAGAATTAATTAACATAATCCTTCTACTTTCAGTTCCAGCTGCATCTGATGTCACTGCTATGGCAATGAAGAATGAAAACCAAAGGACAACTGGCTACTTAAGGAATGCAGTTGACTAAAATGAAGAGCATTCACAGAAGCAGTTCCCGTACTCTGGCTGAGACTGTATTTTTCTACATATAGCCCACACATTCTGAATAAACCCAAATCGATGCAATTTCAAACTTAGAAAACTTTAATTGCTGCCCCACTGATGCCATTTTCAAGATGGAATCATGTATAATAAACTACTCCATCTATTTCACCTATATATATATTTTTTTAAAAAATTAATTTAGCCTGTACTCACTCAGATCTATTAAATTTTGCCAGTCTTTGACAGTTACCTTAGAAAATCCTTTTAAACATAGCCAACAGGTGAGTCAAATAAGAATTTTTGGAAATGTTTAATGTTAAGGACAGCATTATTTTAAGAATCTAGGTCAAGGGTCCCCCATCCCTGGGTTTCGGGTCCATACCAGTCCCTGGCCTGTTAGGAACCTGACTGCACAGTACGAGGTGAGTGGTGAGCCAGTGAGCAATACCGCCTGAGCTCCGCCTCCCATCTGATCATTGGTGGCATTAGATTCTCATAGGAGCACAAACCCTATTATGAACTGCACATACAAAGGATCCAGGTTGCACACTCCTCATGAGAATGTAATTAATGCCTGATGATCTAAGGTGAAATCATTTCATCCCAAAACCATCCATCACCATCACCACCTCCACCACCCAGGTCTGTGGAAAAATTGACTTCCATGAAACCAGTCCCTGGTGCCAAAAGGTTGGGGATCACTGACCTAACTCTAATGTATAGAATGGCACAGATTACAATGAGTCACCTCTGACCCAAGGGAAGTAAATGCCTTCTGGCCAGCTCCTTAAAAGCCCTGGCCAGCTTCCCAGACACATTTCAGTTGTAAACTCATTATGAGAAACATTTAATTATGAAATTTGCAAACAGGGGAGCTTATTTGAAATACATTAACTAAACAACTCCTTTTCAGATCTTTCAAGATCTCAGTCTGCCTCAGATATTATTTCCCACATTACTTCTCCTAATTCACTACATGTGTTTTTTCCTTGAATAACTGCCTCTGCTGTATTTCTCCTTCCTTTAGCCTAAGTCAACCTTTCCATCTCTAAAGCCAACAGCTTCTGAGCAACCAGGCTATCCACCCATTAAACACGCATGCAAGGGCCTGACAAATCCTGAGTGCCTTTAATTACTCAGGGATAGTCTCTTCAGCTAACATGAGAATGTGTAGGTTATAATACAACTCATCCTGCCATACGGCTTCCAAAATACTGGAATAGGAAGGGATCCTTTACCCTCTCAGGTCGTAACTAACTGGCCCACTGATTAACAATCTTAACCTATCTAACTCTGTAGTTTGGAGAACTGCTTTCTAGTAAGCTGTTGTGCCTGCCGTACTCTGAAATCCCAAATACGTAATTATTATTATTATTATTTTTGAGACGGCGTTTCGCTCTTGTTGCACAGGCTGGAGCGCAATGGCATAATCTCGGCTCACTGCAACCTCTGCTTCCCGGACTCAAGCAATTCTCCTGCCTCAGTCTCCCAGGTAGCTAGGATTACAGGCATGTGCCACCATGCCGGGCTAATTTTGTATTTTTAGTAGAGATGGGGTTTCACCATGTTAGTCAGGCTGATCCTAAACTCCTGACCTCAGGTGATCCATCCACATGGGCCTCCCAAAGTGCTAGAATTGCAGGCTTGAGCCACCGCACCTGACCAATGTGTAATTATTTTTAACGATTTATTCCTGAGTTATTTGATATTCCTGATTTTTGTGTTTGTTTTTTGGTCTTCTAAGATCTAACTGGATTAATCTTAACACTGATATTATAATTCACCAAGTTTTTGTGCCAATATTGTTATAGTAGAAAAATGGGATGTTTGGCAATTACAGTCAAATTAATTAACTACTACAATTTATTTCTTTGTAAACAAATACACAAAGGCTTTGGTTATCTTCAGTTTAAATGAAAACTATCAAAAAATTAGAAGTCCTTATTATAGAGGTCTAGTTGAGTAACATATGACTAATTAATGCAACATAATACAGTACTGTGAGGTCATGAAAAAAACACACTGTAGAATAATACGTATTGGTATGGGAAAACCTTCACAATCTAGTTCTCAGATAAAACAATCTTGCTACAAAATAGTATGCATAAAATAAACCATTTTGCTAAAGAAAAATGTATATACGGAAAAAGATAAGGACATAAATCAATATATTAAGAGTATCTGAGGACAGTGAGATTACATGTACTTTTTTCTTTTGCATTTCAAAATGTTCCAAGATTCTACTCTGGACATTTATTATTTTTACACTTTTTAAAATAGTTTTTTTTTTTTTTTTTTAAAGGAAAAGAGCTCCCAAATGATTTTGAGAGTGATTTCCTATACTATTTCACACCTATTATTAGCAACGGTAATGGAACAACTTTTGCCATAGAAGAGTCTCAATTACATTTTAACATAAGTGAGGCAGTTTTTTCAGTTGCCTTTAAAAATATCAAAAAGGGCTGAGCAAGGTGGTTTATGCCTGTAATCCCAGCACTTTGGAAGGTGGAGGTAGATGAATCATGAGATCAGTAGATCAAGATCATCTCGGCCAACATGGTGAAACCCCATCTCTACTAAAAATACGAAAATTAGCCAGGCGTGGTGGCACATGCCTGCAGTCCCCAGCTATTCAGGAGGCTAAGACAGGAGAATGGCTTGAACCCAGGAGGCAGAGGTTGCAGTGAGCTGAGATCACGCCACTGCCCTCTGGCCTAGTGACAGAGTCAGACTCTGTCTCAAAAGAAAAGGCTGGGCTCAGTGGCTCACGCCTGTAATCCCAGCACTTTGGGAGGCTGAGGTGTGTGGATCACAAGGTCAGGAGTTCAAGACCATCCTGGCCAAGATGGTAAAACCCCGTCTCTACTTAAAATACAAAAAATTAGCCAGGTATGGTGGCACATGCCTGTAATCCCAGCTACTCGGGAGGCTGAGGCAGAGAATTGCTTAAACCCAGTAGGCGGAAGTTGCAGTGAGCCAAGATCACGCCACTGCACTCTTGGCTCACAACTGTAATCCTAGCACTTTGGGAGGCCGAGGCAAACAGATCACCTGAGGTCGGTCAGGAGTTCAAGACCAGCCGAGACAACATGGCGAAACCCCATCTCTCCTAAAAATACAAAATTAGCCGGGCACGGTTGAGCATGCCTGTAATCCCAGTTACTCGGGAGGCTGAGATAGGAGAATTGCTTGAAGCCAGGAGGCAGAGGTTGCAGTAAGCCAAGATCATGCCATTGCACTCCAGCCTGGGCAACAAGAGCAAAACTCCATCTTAAAAAAAAAAAGAGAGAGGACAACTGGAAGCACTGCAGACTAAGGAAAGTCATTTATAATGACATATTAAAACTGGCCAAGAGAAGAATAAAGTGGTTCCCATCCCAAGTGCCAAAGAGAGGGGGCAGTGAAAGAGATGAAGCTCATGAAAAGTTACTGATAAATAAGATAATCTGAATGATTTGATTTGTTAAATCCAGAAAACACAGATACAAAGAAGATTTGGACAAAACTTTCCAATGATAATTTACTGTAATTCCATTCATTCATACATTCAATCACTAACTTGGTACTTACTACATACCAAACACTGGTCTAGATGATGAGTCAAAAAATAAATGTGAACCACTGAATTATACACTTTATACAATGAATTGTATGGTATATGAATTATATCTCAAAAAAGTTGTCATTAAAACAAAACAAATGAGATATTTTCCCTGTGTTTCAGGAGCTCAGAGAAGCAAAGGGGAGACAGACAACTGCAATGCAGTGCAATAAGGGTTAGGACAGAAGTAAACTGAAAGGGCGATAGGAACACACAGAAGGAACATCTTAGCCGCACTGGGGTCTAGAAGAACTGATTCATGAATGAAAAGTAAGCCAAGAAGGGGAATGCTGCAAATGACAAGAAGGCAAAGTTGGCAAGCTCCTGACTTAAAGTAAAAACTGAATGCCAGGAGTGAAACATGAGAGATGAGGCAGGCCCAGGGCGAAGGCAGGTCATGAAGAGCCTATGTATTACAGCCTCACTGCTCAAGGTGTGGTTCTCAATTCAGCAACACAGACATCACCTGGGAGTTGTTAGAAATGCAGAATCTCATGCCCAGTCACAGAACTACTGAGTCAGAATCTTCTCTTTAATAAGATTCCTAGTAATTCAGATGGACACCAAAGTTGAGGAAGCATTACACTAACAAATTTACTCTCAGGACGAAATCCTATGGGGAATCATCAACGAATTTCAACCAGATAGTGACTTGATCAGATATGTGCATTACAAAGATCTCACTAGCAACAGAATGAAAAACAAATTATAGAAAGTAAAACCAAAGATTGCTTAGGAAGCTGTTTCAGGAACCAGAAAAGAACAAGGGACCAAGACGAGCATGGTGGTTCACACCTGTAATCTCAGCACTTTGGGAGGTCAAGGTGGGAGGATCACTAGAGCCCAGGAGTTCAAGACCAGCCAGTTCAAGGCCAGACCATGTTTCTAAAAAACAAAAAATTAGCTGGGTGTGGTAGCATGCAGCTACTATAGTCTCAGCTACTTGGGGGACTGAGGCAGAAGGATTACTTAGCTCACCAGGTCGAGACTGCAGTGAGCTATCATGACGCTGCACTCCAGCCTGAGTGACAGAGCAAGACCCTGTCTCAAGAAAAAAAGAAAAGACAAAAAAAAGATAAGGGCCCCATACAAAGCAGCAACAGTGCTAGGAAATGATAACAGATTAGGTGAGGTGCAAGGGTGCGGAGGGGGAAAGTAAATCAAGATGGTTCCTAAATTTGGGGGTTTGGGTTACTGGAGGGATAATGGTATCATTCACCAGACAGGGAAAAGAAATTATAGTAGCTAACATTTCTTAAATACGGGCCAGGCATTATTCTAAGTGCTTCCCATGAACTATCTCATTTAATCCTCATAACAACCCTATGAAATAGGTATTACCATCCCATCATACAGATGAAGAAACTAAGACACAGAGAAATTAAATCAGCTAGAATAGTATGAAGGAGGAGGGAGAGAGGAGGTGACAATCGATTTTGAATATGCTGGGTTTGGGATGCTTGTGAAGATGTCCATAAGGCAATTGTCTATAGGGATCTAGGTTTGTTGGGAGAGCAAGTAGACTGGAAACAGAGGTTTGGAAGTCATCAGCACAAGGCTGGCACCTCACTCTTCAGGAATGGATCAGGCCGCAATGAGAGGAGTGTAGGTCAAGAACAGAGCCCAGGAACATCAGTATCTAAGTTGCAATAGGAGGTAAGTGAGCTTATGAAGACAACGAAGCAGACAGGGAAAGAAGAATGACAGCTATAACAGCAAGGATAATAATAACTAATACTTGTAAGAATTTACTAAATATCAGTCACTATTCTAAGTATTTTTTAATATATTATAATTTAGTCATCATTAAAACCACATAAAGTAGGTTTTATTATCACCATTATAAAGATAAGGAAATTGAAGCATAAAGAGGTTAAGTGGCTTGCTCAAGGACACAGAGAAAGCGAATAGCGAAACCAGGATTCAAACCAAGTTCCAACATCTAGGTGTGGATTCCAAGCCCTTGATTTCTAGGATGTACTGCCTCGCTTTCAGAAGCCTGGGAGGGTTGGAAGCCAAGAAGCGAAATAGTTACAACAAAGCCCTCAGAATACTGTCTGTCCCACAGTAAAGTCTCATTAAATATTAATCACTATGATTTGATAGTTAACTGCCATGGAACCACACATTTGACTGAGCCACAGATTTTAGAAGAAAACAAGTAACAACTGTATAAGGTAAAAAAACAACAACAGAAAACAAGGCTTTACTGGAGGAAGAAAAGCAAAGAAACTTCCAAGGCTGCTAAGGCTTCAACTCAGTTTCCTATGGCTTTAGTGTCTAAGGCTCCACACAGTGAACCCTGGTCCAGGTTTGTGGCTACCACTATAAGCCTAGTCCTTTGGAAGGCCTCACTAATCCCAAAACACCTTCTGACTGCTATAAAGATTCCATTCCAGGGCGCTCTCCTTCAGCATTGGGAATATTTTGCTCCATTCCAACTGTTTTACAAAGCAAGTAGCTGATGCTTAAGGCCTCTTCCAGACAATGTTAATTTGTTCTAATTAGAAGGACATGTCTACAATGTCCTGATAACATATTATCAGGTAATTTTCAAACTAAAATTATATCAAGTATACTAATTCAGAAGCTTTATGTTTTTTCTCTTTTTAAATGATTTCTAGTTCAATTATTCTCTCTGGCACAGATTCATGCAACATCAAGAAACAGAGTGAATAAAAGCAACAATAATGACAATGGTCAGAAAAAGAAGTAGTTTCGATTTCTAAAAGGTTAAATTTTGTAAATGAATTTATATGTTTCTAGTCAAGAAGATTTCTCAAAGCAAAATAAAGGTATTAAAAAGCAGAAAGCAGCCGGGTGCGGTGGCTCACGCCTGTAATCCTAGCACTTTGGGAGGCTGAGGTGGGTGTATCACCTGAGGTCAGGAGTTCAAGACCAGCCTGGCCATCATGGTGAAACCCCATCTTTAAAAAAAAAATAAAAAAGCAGAAAGCATCTTCCAGAAGTGGGACATCTAGTCACCCTATCCCTCAGGCAATGCACATAAAGAGTGCTATTTTTAAAATAAAATGAATGTGAATGCCCTATCCTGCATAAATATAAATGCTAATTCTTGCCAGGGAGACTTGAATTCTAAAATTGACTAAAACTGACTAAGCAGACTTATGAACAAAGATGCTCATCATAATGTATCACTTGCAGTAATGAAAAATGCCCAGCGGTAAATAAACTTTAGTATATTATGCTGCCATTAAAAAGATTTTTAATGGGCCAGGCGTGATGGCTTATGCCTGTAAGCCAAGCGCTTTGGGAGGCCAAGGCGGGAGGATCACCTGAGGTCGGGAGTTCAAGACCAGCCTGACCAACATGGTGAAACCCCATCTTAAAAAAAAATTTTAAAAATTAGCCAGCCGTGGTGGCAGGTGCCTGTAATCCTAGCTACTCCAGAGACTGAGGCAGGAGTATTACTTGAACCCGGGAGGTGGAGGTTGCAGTGAGCTAAGATCGTACCACTGCCCTCCAGCCTGGGCAACAACAATGAAACTCTGTCTCAAAAAATATATAGACAGATATATTTTTTTCAATGATTATTTGATATCAATTCTCACAATACATATTAAGTTTAAAAATCATTTTAAAAATCGTTACCATTTGTGAATACAGACAAAAGACATAAAGTAAATCAACAGTTGACAATGATTATTTCTAGGTGGTATAATTTGTTTATTTTAACTTTCTTCCTTTACATTGTTCTGTATTATCCAAATAATTCAGATTAGCTAAAAGGTAGCATTTCTATAAGCAGAAAAAAAATGCTTATAAATCAACTTTTTAAAAAAGTTTTTCCAATTAATCCTAATTTTCTAATTAACTTCTTCCTACTTTTTCTTACCCTAATCGAAGGTTTAACATCTAGATTAGTGGTTTCAAGGGTGTGTGTGATTCTCCTCCCCAACCCCACCACCACCCCAAAATACCCAGCAATGTCTGTAGGCAAAACTGGTTATCACAACTAGGGATGGAGGGTATCTTGGATGTCACCCATAAAGGTCAGAGATTCGGCTAAACATACTACAATACATAGGAGAGCCACCCCTCCCACAAAAAAAGAATTATCCAGCCTACCATCAATGGTGCAGAGGTTGAGAAATTTTGGTCGAGGATCAAAAAAATGAGTATAAACAGTACGAGTGGGTTAAAATGCAATGGTAACTCTGAGGGGTTTAACTTTTTCATTTCTAAAATAAGAAATATACATTCTGACTTTATGAAAATTTAATCTAGGTTGTGGACCCAAAATCCTTATTATTAAGATACACATTTCCCAATTTTACAGACAACATCTCCAGAAAATTCCTGCTTCCAACCCAACAATGCTACTTATCAAACTAGAAGATTTTTTTTTCTGAGCTTAAGCACAGAGAGACCCATTCTGTGTAAAAGCTGTTTAAGTACTGGCACAAAAATAGTTTTAAGGTGAGTTCATATCTTTAAAGGAGTATCTTAGTCATTTTATTGTAATGTAGACCAGCATGGTAAGCTAAAAACTAAGGTTGAACTAGTCTAGTCTAACTAGTCTAAAACTAGTCTAACACGAAGGTGTTTATTTGAAACACACACACACACACTCACATACATAGAAAATGATTTATGCAAACTCATAAAAAATTACTTCCTTTATGATGTCAGAAAAGGGAGTGGTAATAAAGCAAAAGCACAAATGAAGTTCTGTCCTCAAGCTAAGTTAAGAAATAACGATTCACTCTTTAGTAACTTATTTTACTCCATTATAGGTGTGGGGCATATATATATATATATATATATATATATATATATATATATACTTGGTTATAACAAATAACAGAGCATAAGGGAGATAAAGAAGTTGAAAGGGTGGAAGGAAGAGAGCAGAAGACAGACCACCACCAGACATTAACAAGGGATGACGGACAGACAAAAAAGAGGGAACAAGAAATTGTGCAACTTATCTCTGAATGAAAATGGGGGAAGAGAATAATGTATCCAAGCAAGGATGTGAATAAAATAAGGGAAAATAAAATGCTGAGGAAATACGGTAGAAAGAAAGCAGGAAGAAAGGTAACATAGGGTTCATAGCCCCAAAATTAAGACTGAACAATGGCTGGGCACGGTAGCTCTATCCTGTAATCTCAGAACTTCGGGTATAATTAAGTGGGGGAATTGCTTGAAGCCAGGAGTTTAAGACCAGCCTGAGAAACAAAGTGAGAGTCTGTTTCTACAAAAATTTTAAAAATTAGCCAGGCATGGTAGCACGTGCCTACAGTCCCACCTACTCGGGAGGCTAACCTGGGAGGACTGCTTGAGCCCAGAAGTTCGAGGCTGCACTGAGCTATGTTCATGCTACTGCACTCTAGTGTGGGAAACAGTATGAGACCCTGTCAAAAAATAAAAATAATAATAAATGAAAAATAAAAATAGAAGACTGAATAAAACTAATTTTCAAAATTTTAATTTCTATCATGCTATTAGTAACATTTGCTTGCACCAGTGCTCCATGGCTTTTCTTTTTCTTTTTCTTTTTTTTTGAGATGGAGTCTTGCTCTGTTGCCCAGACTGGAGTGCAGTGGGGCGATCCTGACTCACTGCAACCTCTGCCTCCCGGGTTCAAGCCATTCTCCTGCCTCAGCCTCCTGAGCAGCTGGGATTACAGGCACATGCCACGCCTGGCTAATTTTTGTATTTTTAGTAGAAATGGTGTTTCACCATGTTGGCCTCGCTGGTCTTGAGCTCCTGACCTCGTGATCTGCCCGCCTTGGCCTCCCAAAGTGCTGGGATTACAGGCGTGAGCCACGGTGCCTGCCTGGCTTTTATTTTTCAATCCAAAATGATTCTCTAGGGGAAAGATTATCTAATGTCCTCCTGGTCAAGCAAAATCTCCCATTCTTCTGCTCAAAGATCAGAAAAGGAGAGGTAGAATTCACTCACTATCAATTTTCGGTGACTTATTCACAGCAGACATGGACTGATGGTAGCTGTTTATTTTGTCTGCCTAGCACTATTCCTTCTGATGGCAAACAGCTCACATTCATCCCATGAGGTTGGAGTGAGATTAGCAATAATGGTGCCCTGTCCTCCCCCTGGCCTCTGGGGCGAGCACAGACTTGACCACTCATAGTGCTCCTCCCCTACTGCCTACAGGCAGCAGTTAAAGGAGAAGGCACATGACCAGAATTCCTCTATCAGGCTATCTTCCTCCAGTCCCAATGCTGTAAGATCATGTGATCTGCAGGTGCCACTAACCATCTTTCAACCCTAAAAAAAGCTGTCCTGAGGATGAAACCAGTGTCAGATAGCACATGAGAATCAGTGATAGAGAGCCCCAGTGACCATGTCTGAGCCTTGATTCCAGCCATGCCTAAATTTTTAAGTCATATGAGCAAATAAACTCCTCTTTGTCTTTGAGCTTGATTTCTGTTTTTTCCAACAAAAACAGCTCTGGCTGGTAAACTGATTAACACTGTTAAAGAGAGGGTTGGTAAGTCAGTGTGCCAGAATTATCATCCATAAATTACCCAGGGCCTCTCTATTTACATCCTGTACCTCAGCTAATATCATAATTTGAGGTACTGACTTTCAGAAATGTAAAACTTAATGTTTAAAGTAGAGATTCATTTAAAATGGCATATATTTATTTGTTTCAAGATCTAAAAAGTATCCCTACTAAACTGAGATTTGATGTTACAAACTTCTACTATTCTGGATGTTAAATACTCTACTGTATTCCCAGCTTACATTAATCTTTCTAAACTAGAGAGTTCTATACTTTTAATCTATCTAGCCTCTTCACTACTCTGATCATTTTATTTCTCCTATTCTAAAAATTCTAATTTCATGTATATCTGTCAAGAAACAGAAATCCCAACCACACATGCAGGATTCCTGGCCAGGACAATACAAAAAATGCTTTTGTATATGTGACAAAAGACGAACAAAACCTGTCTTTTCTGAATGTCCAGTCTCCCTCCAGTCCAGCATTTTGCCCACATTTTTGGCCACAGTAGTAGATTAGGCCAAAGAAGGTAGATAATATGGTCTTCAGGAACGTTCGTGATCACTTAGTGTATTATGTACAATGCACTTCTCCCTTGATTTCAATCAAGTTTAGAACCATTATTTTGAAATAAAAAAATAATCACATCATCCCTAAATTCTACAACTGGGAAAAAGTCTTTGCTGTACAAAGAGATATTTAATGCTAATGTCTGCTAGTTAAAAAGAATTCCAAGTGAGGAGGCCTTAGAAGAGAAATGGAGAATGTCTGACGCTTGAAGAAGCCAGGGATAAGTTTCTGCAAAGTTTAGGTTGTATCAGCACAAACTCAGACTGATGTTACAGCCAAGACAGATGGCGAAGAGGAACTGTTAAAGGGCAAAATTAACCAAAGGGCATTTCAGAAGGCATCAAAGGCAGACATCATTAATAAAGACAACGTGGTCAGTGTGGGAAGGAAAGATTGAAAACCATCTAACCTCCTTTTACATCCACTTCCACCTCCCACTGAAAATGAAACTCCACAGCCATGACCTCCAATGCCAGGCATTTGTATTAAGTATCTCCACTGGTTGGGTTAAGGTGGAACCATAGCATTCATTTTGGAAAAACCAAAAAGAAGAAAACTCTTCCTTCTACCCTAATGAGGAAGCATAACTCCAGTATGCTCCTTGAAGATGTTGGGGATGACAAGAGACTAAGCATAAGGGAACTTCTGGGATGATAAAAATGTTCTGCATCTTGTTTGTGGTGGTGGTTACATGACAGAATATAGGTATCAAAACTCATCAAACTGTACACTTAAAATGAGGGAATTTTCATGTATATTATATCTCAATAAAGTTGATGAAAGACTGAGAGTTGGGGTGGTGCTGGGGTAGAAAACGACAAACTCCCCAGGAAGACAAATGGAACAAGTCTAGGAAGACCACTGTGGGATGGAGGACATGCCTTCAGGTGGGGTGGGAGAAGTGGAATTGCCCACATAATATTTTGCCTACAGCCAGACTTTACTCCATAGATAAGCCAGAAGTTTATACTTCTAACAGCATTTCGTACTTCACTGGTGAATTGCCTGAAGTGGAGACAAATGAATCCAAGTCTATCCTGCAATGGACCACATACTCCTAAATTCTCCCAATGGAGGCAAAATTCATAAAATGAAAAACGGAGAAGCTAAATTACCCTCTGAGATAAGAAGTAGAGTAAGGCAGATTATCTCTCCCCTCCCACATTCTTCCATACACGAGTTAGCATTTCCTGTCACCCCTCCCCTGAGGTTGTAGTTAAATCCGTGGAAGTCCATTCATAAATCTTCCTCCAGTTCTCTTTCACTATTAAAAAAAAAAAAAAAAAAAAAGCTAAAAGTACCAGGAAGATTTAAACTATGTGGCAGCAGCAATTCTCATTAGAATTTAAAACTATCTGTAATCTTTTCTGGGCAATACACAAAACTTTCACACTTCAAGAAACAGTAACAAATTTCAAGAGGAAATAATGAGCATTTTGCATTGTTCATGCTGTCTAAAGAAGTATTTCTTAGTAGCATTCAAGTTCCATAGAGGCAGTCAAAATTCATGATGAAAGAGGAATTAACTTTCAGTTTCCAGGGCTGGAGCTACTGACAATATGTCACCCTACTCCCCGCTCCTTCCCATCTTAGATATAATCCATCTCAGAGAGACCTGTCTCTCAGATTTGTCCTCTTCTTTATCATACCTTCTGCCTCTGCCTCAGTCCACCAGACATTCATCACTTCACACTTTGTTTCCTGAAAGTTCCCTGGTCTCCCTGGTCCCTGGCTCCCAGTTCTATTACTCATTCTGTTCAACATGCGTTTACTTGTTTAACCACATCTTCATACCCTGCTTCGTCCTTACAGGTGGACTAATCATGCCAAAACATTATTTTCATTCCATCCCTCCCCTGTTTAAGTATTCACTCAACAGATATTCAATGAGCAGCTATTCTGTGTAAAACACTCTGCTAGACTCTACAAGAGATGAACAAAACAGCATCTCAGTGGGCTTAGAGTGTCATAGGAGTGGTAAACATATATACAAATTCAGTAATCATAATAAGACGGAAACATGTTTGGATCATTAAGACAGAGAAAAAAAGAGTACTAGTGGGGATTCCAACTCTGAGCTATCAGCTGGATGTCAATTGAAATTAGAATTGATATAGATGAAGTCGAATGTGAAAGACAAGAAAAAAGATACAGAGGTTTCCAAGCTGAGAAACTAGGAGAACAGAAATGCCTTTAACAGGTCTGGGGACACCAGGAGGAAATTCAAATGGAAAGGGCGTGACAGCTAATGTCCTTGCCAAACTCCACATTAGAGCACATGATCAGAGATGAGATTTCTGTTCCGCTTTAAGATGTTAGAAGCAGTCTGAGAAATACAGTCTCAACATAAAAATATTGGAATTTCCAGGATCAATAGTTTGAAGAGACAGTGGCATAAAATATAAAAGTGGATCTATCCCAGAAAAAATCTAGGTCATGTGGCTCTTGTACATGTGAGAGGAATGGAAGGTTACACATATACAATCTACTGACCTAAACAGCTATTTCATCTAGGCAAGCTAATAGGCTTTGCAAATGTGGAATTTTAGATTGTCCTTGCACTGTCACAATACTCAGCATCTTAGCACACATAGGGACCTTCTAATCAAACAGCTTCAGCTAAAAACAAAACAGAAAAGTAAACAAAAAATTAAAACTTTTTTAAAATTAAAAATAAGCCAGGCATAGTGGCTCAAGCCTGTAATTTCAACATTTTGGATGGCCGAGGCAGGAGGATCGCTTGAGCTGAGGAGTTAGAGACCAGCCTGGGCAACATAGCAAGACCCTGTCTCTATAAAAAAGTACAAAATTAGCTGGGTGTGGTAGCATGTGTCTGTAGATTCAGCTACCCAGGAAGGTGAGGTGGGAAGATGTCTTGAGCCTGGGAGGTTGACACTGCAGTAAGCCATGTTCACACTACTCCAGTCCGGACAACAGAGGGAGACCCTGACTCAAAATAAATAAATTAATGAAATTAAATTAAATAGGCTGGATGTGGTGGCTCATGCCTGTAATCCCACACTATGGGAGGTAGAAGCGGGAGGATCACTTGAGTACAGGAGTTTAAAACCAGCCTGGGCAACATACTGAGACCATCTCTAGCAGAAATTTAAAAATTAGCTGGGTGTTTGGCACGTATATGTGGCCCCAGGTACTCGGGAGGCTAAGGTGGAAGGATAGCTTGAGCCCAGGACTTAAAGGCTACAGTGAGCCATGTTCACTTCACTGCACTCCAGCCTGGGTGACACGGTGAGACCCTGTCTCAAAAAGATAAAAAATTTAAAACAAACAAACAAACAACAGCTTCAGGTAATCTTGACCATTCTACAGCATTTATGGTGCTATCCATGGTGTCTGGGAACATGATGAGAGGAAGAGCATGCCATTCATTATAATGCTGCTGGAAATCCTTCTAGGTCTAATTGACATACCCTACTTCACAAATGTGCAACTGCTTATGAGTGATGTACGATCACCCACAAAAGCACCTATGGCTGACGTACAATATAAATATCCACTGGCAAGTCAAGACTAGCAATATTTTCAAAATCAGAAGCAATCAGATATCATAATTTCCTTCAATTCTTTCAAAAGCAAGGCAGGCTGACCCACAAACAAACCAACATACTACTCTGCGAATAAACCAAAAACCATTGAATAGTACACTTTAATTTGTTGAATTATATGGTATGAGACTCATATCTCAATAAAGCTGTTATTTTTAAAAATCAACAAAACATGTTTTAACCAAAATATTAGTTTCCAGAAATGGTATCCCAAGAACCTAGCTATTGCCCTTAAAATGCTTATACTGCTGGAAAAATTTACAAATAGAAGTCTTGTTAAAGTGCTGTGACAAAACCATTAACATTCTGGCTGAAAAGAAGAAACTGAACAGTCTCTTCCCCTTCACTATATAACAGGAGCTGATCTGTATCACACATCACAATCTGTCTTTAAGATCTGAATGACATTTTTTTCAAATGGCATTTTTCAGATTTAACTACAGTGTTGAATACCATAAGTATGGCATGTCACTAATACATCTTTCTTTATAATCTGCCCTAGAACCTCCTTCCTATAACCCTCTGCAAGGGAAAGATCCTTGTGCTTATCCACTGATACTACTTCTAATGGTTTTCCTATTCCTCTAGTAATTACAATCCTAGTTTTTATTTCTGGAATTAGCTCAACCTTCCCCATGTCTCAACCCATTCTCTAAATTCTACTAATAAATATCACACCAGCTGTCTGCCTGCTGTTGATGTAACAGCAGGTTATTTATGCCCTTATAGATTCAAAGTGGGTCAAGAATGTAAGAAGCAAACTATAAGCCTGTTGAGGGAAAGGACTGTATCTTGTTCACTGTTAGATCCTCTCAACATTAAGCAAATTACCTGATACAGGATGCCCGATAAGCATTTCTGCTTGCCATTAAGCTAAGGACCATTCGATAAAAGAATCAGCCAACAAATAATCAAGTGACCAGACTATTATTAATTAGGCATAGTGTATTTAGGAGAAGGCAGTATAAGCCTCAATCCATTTCAGTCTTGATCTCTAAGCCAGTCTGTCTTTATAACGACAAAGAGGTTAAAAAAAAATTTTTTTGAGACACAGTCTTACTCTGTTGCCCAAGATGGAGCGCAGTGGCACAGTCACAGCTTACTGCAGCCTCAACCTCCCAGGCTGAAGTGATCCTCCTGCCTCAGCTGATCCTCTTGCCTCAGCTCTAGGTAGCTAGGACTACAGGGGTGACTACCACACCCAGCTGGTTTTTAAATTTTTTTTTTTTTTTTTTTTTTTTGAGACAGGCGCTCTTATCACCCAGGCTGGAGTGCAATGCGTGATCTCAGTTCACTGCAACCTCCGCCTCCCAGGTTAAAGAGACTCTCCTGCCTCAGCCTCCTGAGCGGCTGGGACTACAGGCATGCGCCATCACGCCTGGCTGATTTTGTATTTTTAGTAGAGACAGGTTTTCACCATGTTGGTCAAGATGGTCTCAAACTCCTGACCTCAGGTGATCCACCAGCCTCAGCCTCCCAAAGTGTTGGGATTACAGGCATGAACCATCGTGCCCAGCCTAATTTTTTAATTTTTTGTAAATACCAGGTCTATGTTCCTCAGGCTGGTAAAAGGTAAATTTTAAAACAGATTGTGATAAAGCTGTGACAGAAGCCCAAAACTTTACCATTTAAAAATCACATCTTTTCAATTTTTTCTCCCAAGTTATCTTGGGGGAAAAAAGCATTCAAAACCCAACAACATTTATTATACAGTCTTTAGTTAAGCAGTCTCGTACTAAGTAGCTGAAAGATGATGGCTCACCATAAGAATCGGGGCGTGTCCAATCTTTTGGCTTCCCTGGGCCACACTGGAAGAAGAATTGTCTTTGGCCACACATAAAATACACTAACTATAGCTGATGAGCTTTAAAAAAAATGCAAAAAAATAAATCTCATAATGTTTTAAGAAAGTTTTCGAATTTGTGTTGGGCCACATTCAAAGCCATCCTGGGCCCGCATGTGGCCCACGGGCTGCGGTTTGGACAAGCTTGATATAGAAAAAGTGGAGGGGAGGGGCTACACAAAGTAACCAATGAGTGTTTACAGACTGTTATCTCTTCATGTGAAAATGATTTTGATATTTCTTAGTATCTACCTCATAAGTTCCTTATGAGGACTATGAGTTCATATTTTTAAAACACTTAAAACAGTACCTGGCACATAGTAAGCACTATATTAAGTGTTAGGTTACTTTTAATCAATTTCCAGCTGCATTCATTCATATGTTAGAAATATACAACACCTGAAGAAATTAATAGATTTAGAGAGAAGTTCCAATTGTACAGTCCTTAAATCTAACTAGAAACAAAGAGGTCTCAGAGAATGTTTGATGCAAGCTCCTCATTTCATGTCTGAGGAGATTAATCATATATCTCATATTTGTAGAGAAATTCATAGGTTACAAAAAGCTTTCACAACTATTATTAAATTTGATCCTCACAACAGCTTGTAAGAGATGCAAGGCAAATATAATTAACTCCATTTACACATGAGGAAATCGAACCAGAGATGTTAAGTGACTTGTCCAAGGTCACAGTAAGTGAAAAGGTTTCAGCTTGAATCCAGGTTTCTTGATGTCCAGTCGAGACTTCTTTCCTCTATAAAACACACTGCAACTTGGGCTCTGGACTTGAGTCACATTCGGAAACAATGATTTCAGTAATTACAGGACCCTAAATGAAAGTTCTATTGCAAGAGCTAATGTGAAAAGGCAACTCTATTAACTGAATGTAGAAGTAATCCATAGTTGGCAAAACATCTACCTAAAAATGAGTGTATAGCATAAAATGCCATGATTACATATATTCACAAAGGACACCACAAATCTGCACAGCACTCAAGTGACAGTCCTCCATAATAGGCCATTCAGAGATTACCAGACCCTGAGAATATTGGTGTCAGTCTAAGAAAGAAAAGACTGCCACTTCCCTTAAACCAAACCCAGAAGGGAAAGGCTTGCCCCAGAGGATGGTGAAGACATGGAGCCTAACAAGGCTCTGCGGGATTACACGCAGGTTGCAAACTCCCAGCGACAACTGAGTATCGACCCTCCCAGTAAGTGAATCAGCTCGCGTTCATCCGGCAGCATCTTCCCCCAGGGCTCGCCACCCCCAGCGCAGCTAAACCGGGGAGCTAAAGGTGAATGAAAATCGACGGCCACCATTTGTAGGATTCAAGATAACCTCACAGAAAGGCTGGCTGGCGGTAGAAGCGGCACCGTATACCAACACAGGACGTTATTTTAAGCGCGTGTCCCCACGAGAGAAACCATGGGTTCTACCGGAGCAAGCATCTCCCACCCGCAGGGAATTTTCCAAAGCCAAGCAGGAGGGGAGGCAAGCCCAGCCCAGGCCCTCCCTGCTAAATCCACATGGGCCCTCTTTCCACTTGAAAGCCCGCTCTGCCCCCAGCTCGAGCAGCGCGGCAGAGGGCCTGGGAGACCCCCGAGACTGGCCTCGCTCTGCCGCCTTAACCATCTTGCCGGAAAGAGGAAGGTGCCGCAGGGGGCGACCGGCGGGTAGGGCCGAGGGTTCAGAGGCGCTGAAAGGGGTGGCGCTGGCGGGGCCCACCCGGGCCCCGCGCTCCCGCCCCTTCCCCAGCCTGACAGCTGTCGGCGAGGGCAGCGCTGCCCAAGTCCTCGACGCCGGCCGCGGGGTGCCTTACCTTTGTGTAGAGCTCGGACGCGGCCATGGCTGGCTCCGCGCGCCTACGCCCCCCGCCTGAGCGGAGGCCGCACCACGCCTGGGCGGCAGCCCGCACGGACTAGGAAGCGCCTGCAGCCGCCGGCAGGGAAACGGGCAGGGCGGGCCGCGCAGGGCGGGGCGGGGTGGGGCGCCTCAGGCGCTGGCGGCCAGCAGGGGCCTCGCCATCACTCTCGGGCTCGCCGCGAGCAGCCGCGAGAGCTCCGCCTGTCCGGGGTCCTGGGGGTCGCCGCCGCCGCCGCCGCCGCCGCAGCCACCTCGGCGGCCCGCGATGCTGCCGCCGCCGCTGCCGCCGCCGCCGCCGCCCTGTGCATTGTGGGAGCGGGAGGAGGCTGCGCTCCAGCGCTGCCACGGCGGCTGCTCCGGGCTGTCTCGGGCTCACGCTGCCTCCCATCGGCTGCGGGCACAGAGCATCATCATCAGCCGGCCAGCCGGCGCCGCCACCGCCTCCCGCGCTGCCGAGGCCCCGAAAATCGCCCGGGCCCCGCGTCCCGAGGGAGCGGCACACCACAGGCGCCCCCACCCCGAAGCGAGCCCGGAACTGTGCGACTAAGCCCAGCTCCCGGGGAGGGCAGTCATAGCAGGGGTTGTCACTGTGTCCGGATAAACGATGAGAGACTTCAGGCTGCTCCTCCCTTCCTTCCAAGCATTCCTAGGGAGAGGATTTAGAAGAAGCCCTCTTGACAGACTGTAGAATAACCCGAACTGCAGAAGAGCCTAGTCAGCAGCAGTGACTCTGGAGCTGGGCAGTGCAGGACCAGGAATTTGAGGTTAAGGATGATCACCAAGGTCACTTCGAGCACCTCGAGGTCTGCAGCAAAGACGTCAAATGATGCCAGAGGGCAAGGGCCACTTCAAGTTACAGAAACTTAAGTGACTTTGAAAAGATAGCCTCCGGAGACACCCCGGGTGCCTCTTTCCTATACCTGTGCGTTTGCAGAGATGGAACTACCCTACTGTCCCAGCCTTCTTTCCTGTCCTGTTCTCTCCTGGTGATTTTTTGGCTCCATCGTGGCACCTGAAGTTGATCCGGATGCCACCTGAAAATGACAGAGGACTTATATGGAAAATCTGTATCTACAGTTTGACTCAGCATCGAAGGTCAAAGCCTCCCTCACTCTCCTCACAGTGATCCTTACACATTGAGCAGAAGAATAGTGTCTTTCTACTCCCAACCATGTGCTATCTTCACCCTCTATCTTCTCCCCACCCTCATTTTCGTTTCTGGTTGAATAATCTTCATATATATATATTTTATCCCTGCCTCTTTGTAGTGCCCTCATCTCTCGTTTCTTTGAACTAAAACTAGTCCCCAGTGCCTGTCATGGTCATCTGGGAGACCGTTTCTATCAAGAGCAACTCTCATGGCTGGGGCCCCCGGTTGTGTGTGTTGTGTGTGTTGTGTGCCTATTTGGGGAAAGATCATTCACTGAAAGGAACAGGGGGCCAGTCCTCACTCGCTGAACTCAGACCTCTCCTCTTGGCCCACCATCCCCACAGAAATACTAGAGGGAATGGCTACAGAGTTGAAAGCCCTGCAGATTTGTCTCTCTTCCTTCCCATTCTAAAACCAAAGCACTTTCATGTTTCTGGGTCCAACCCCATCTTCACCAAGACAAAAAAAGAGAAAACTTGGGCAGTGATGAGCAGAGGAACAGGAGTACTGGACTGAGATTTAGGAGGCCTGGCTCCTACGCCTTGCAGTTTCTTCATACCGTGTGCAAGGTGGTAACCACTTTGCCTGTTTTCTCACCTTCAGATAATACCTACCTCTCAGGACTGTCGAGAAATGCTGACTATACGGAGGAAAAAAAAAAAAAAACTAAAAAACTGAGACAGTTCTAGTAGGTGTGAATGCTTTTTTCTTTTTTTTTTTTTTTTCAAGTGACACAGAAAAAAAAAAAAAAAGGGAATTATCCTCTCATAATTCCAGAACACATGCATTCAACCACTCAAATATCTGGCACCATACTAAGAGGAAGGTAATGGAGATGAGGAGGAGAATAGTTTTGTATTTTTATTTTTTTAAGACCGAGTCTTGCTCTGTCACCCAGTCTGGAGTGCGGTGGCATAATCTCGGCTCATTGCAACCTCCAACTCCCACTCCCGGGTTCAAGTGATTTCTGGCGGCTCAGCCTCCCAAGTAGATGCCTGCCACCACACCCAGCTAATATTTGTTTTTTTAGTAGAGACGGGTTTTCACCATGTTGGCCAGGCTGGTTTCAAACTCTTTACCTCTATCCATCCACCTCCGCCTCCCAAAGTGCTGGGATTATAGGCATGAGCCACTGCACCTGGCTGGGTTTTGTATTCTTGACCTTACCTTACTTTGTTCAGAAAAAAAGCAGAATAAAAAGCCAGAAGCAGCAAAGGGAAGCCCTGAGGGGTGGCGTCCCCTAACTTCCATGTATACATTCACAGTCCCAAGCACTCTGCCACTAGTGAGATGTAGAAATCAGCAATAGATACAGCTTCCAAGGGTTTAGGATCCCCCTCTTAAAGAGTAGCCACAGGGCAGTATACTTTATTTTAAGCTAATAAAGTTCTCCATTATGGCTTTATTATTGGGAACATTTTTTATAGGTTGTTTTCAAATGAAAACAATGTCTAGATTTATGTGAAAAATTCCATTCCTCATTTTTGACAAATAGCGAGAGCTATCATATACCAGACTTGTTCTACATGTTGAGAATTCATGCATGAGCAAAACAGAGGAAGAGCCCTGACCCCATGGAGCTTCCATTCTAGTCAGGGAGAAAGGCAATTATAGAGTTAGAAGGTAAAGGTGGTAAGTGGTATATTAGTTCCCTAGGGCTGCCATGATAAAGTAATACAAACTGTGCTTAACCAATGGAAAGGTATTATCTCACAGTTCTGGAGGCTAAAAGTCTGATGTCAAGGGGTCTGAAGGGTGGGTTCCTTCTGAGGACTGTGAGGGATAATGTGTTCCATGCCTCTCGCCTGCCTTCTGATAGTTTGTGGACAATCTTTGGCATTTGACATCTTTTAGCTTCCATTACATCCCCCAATCTTTGCCCTCATCTTCATGTGGCAGGCTCCCTGCGTGTGTGTGCATGTCTCTATGTCCAAATTTCCCCTTTTTATAAGGACACAATCATATTGAATTAGGGCCCAACCCACAGCCCGCATTCTAACTTGATCATCTGCAAAGATGATGTTTCCAAATAAGGTCACGGTAACAGGGATGGTGGGGTGGGTGAAGGTCAGAACTTCAACATTTTTGAGGGATACAACTCAAACCATAACAGTGTGCAAGCCGGGCGCGGTGGCTCAAGCCTGTAATCCCAGCACTTTGGGAGGCCGAGGCAGGTGGATCACGAGGTCAAGAGATCGAGACCATCCTGGTCAACATGGTGAAACCCCGTCTCTACTAAAACTACAAAACATTAGCTGGGCATGGTGGCGCGTGCCTGTAATCCCAGCTACTCAGGAGGCTGAGGCAGGAGAATTGCCTGAACCCAAGAGGCGGAGGTTGCGGTGAGCCGAGATCGGGCCATTGCACTCCAGCCTGGGTAACATGAGTGAAACTCCATCTCAAAAAACAAAAAACAACAAAAAAAAAACACAGTGTGCAATGAGAAAAACCGTACAGAGAAGAGAGGATCTGGGGAAAGAAGCAATTTGAATTAGGGTAGTCATTGATAAATTCCAATTGAATTTTTTTAATTGAGGGCTTATCATATGCCAGCACTTAAAATAATGAAGCTATAGAAATGAGTGAAACATGGTCACTGGCCTGGAGGAGCTCACTGCAAGGGGTGGCTGGAGGGGTAGTGGAAGAGGCAGTCCATGCTGCATGATCATACAAAATAGTAACTCTAATTCTGTAAGATTGGCCCAATTCTAGGAGTAGAAGCACAGTACTCTGTTGCTGGTTATATATAGTACATCAGTGAGATCGACGTATCCTAATATTTAATGCTTCAGAGGACAAGGAATTGCACATAGGTGACATTTAAGTCAGTGAGAAAGAACTCCAAATAGTTCATTGAGAGATCCAAGGGGTGATACCGATGGGAAGTCATTTATGGTTGAAGGACATATGGAGAAACAACATGAGGAAACGAAGATCTGGAACAGAAAAAAGTCAAGAATACAGTAAGGCTGACAGAAAAGACTTTTGAAAGATGGGAGGCAAGTATCAGGAAGTGCTTGGCTTCCCACCTCTTCCCTTCCCCAACTCCAGCTAGTTATCCTAGCTCCTCCCTCACCTGTGAGCTTAGGCAACCCTGTGTAAGGAGGATAAAAAAGTGCTGTACTTAAATCCAAAGGTACAATACTTAATTCAATATCAAATAGATAATATATGTGAAATTTTTATGTACGAAGTATATTGTAAATGTAAATCATTTTATTTTTTTTATTTTTTAAGACAGAGTCTCACTGTCGCCCAGGCTGGAGTGCAGTGGTACAATCTTGGCTCACTACAACCTCTACCTCCTGAGTTCAAGCAATTCTCCTGTCTCAGCCTAGTGAATAGCTGGGATTATAGGGACATGCCACCACACACAGCTAGTTTTTGTATTTTATGCTTCAGAGGACTAGGTACTGGGCATAGGTGACATTTAAGTCAGTAAGAAAGAATGCCAAATAGTTACTGAGAGCTCCAAGTGGTGATACGGATGGGAAGTCGTTTATGGTTGAAGGACATATGGAGGAACAGCATGAGGAAACGAAGCTATGGAACAGAAAAAAGTCAAGTAAGGCTAACTGAAAAGACTTGAAAGATGGGAGGATTTCATCATGTAGAAACAGGGTTTCACCATGTTAGCTAGGCTGGTCTTGAACTGACCTCAAGTGATCCACCTGCCTCGTCCTCCAAAAGTGTAGAAATTGCAGGCGTGAGCCACCGTGCCTGGCCTATTACTATTATTTTTATTTCCAATACCTATTACTATAATTCTAGATTCTAATCTCCTGTGTCCTAACATATCTGTCTGATCTCTGTTCTTTTGTCTCCCAGTCTTCTAGCCTGTGTCCTGACCACCTACCATTTGACCAGCTTCTGTATCTCTACGCTTAGCTCCATGGCACCTGATTGCTTCAAACAGTTGATTTTTTTGGATCTTTGAATACTTCCAGCCCAATTCCATAGGCTTCATATTGCCTTGATCTTCCTAAATGGCATCATGTTATAGTACTTACCAAATCTTCTCATCCTGTACTTCCAACACCCACAGACACACACTTCCTTTATAAATGTCATGCTGATGGAAGCTCTTGAGTAGTGAAAATGATTTAGATCCAAATGACTTAGATTCTAGTCCCAGATCTAACCTAGAGCAAGTAAGGTGAACTTTTTAAAAAAATAAAAATAAATAAACTTTTCGCTGGGCGAGGTGGCTCACGCCTGTAATCCCAGCACTTTGGGAGGCTGAGGTGGGCACATCACAAGGCCAGGAGATCAAGACCATCCTGGCTAACACAGTGAAACCCCATGTCTACTAAAAATACAAAAAACCAGCCAGGCGTGGTGGTACGTGCCTGAAATCCCAACTACTCGGGAGGCTGAGGCAGGAGAATCGCTTGAACCTGGAGGCAGAGGTTGTAGTGAGCCAAGATCACGCCACTGCACTCCAGCCTGGCAACAGAGCAAGAGTCTGTCATAAATAAGTAAACTTTTTACTTTAGAACAGTTTTAGATTACAGAAAAATTGCACTAGATAGTATAGAATTCCCATATGTCCTGCAACCAGTTTCCCCAATGAGGGCCTTAATATTGCCATCTTATGTAATTCTTCTCCCTCAGCCTTCTGAGTAGCAAGGAGTACACACCACAATGCCCAGCTAATTGGAAAAAAATTTTCTTTCTTTTTTTTTTAGAGAGGAGTTCTCACAATGTTGCCCAGTTGGTCTGAACTCCCCACCTCAAGCAATCCTCCCACCTCAGCTTCCCAAAGTCCCAGATTCCAGGCATGAGCCATTGCAGCTGTCCCCCATTAATTTATGTCTAAAGTTAAAAAAAGCAAGAAACAGTGGTATGCAATACTATTGAGAGATATGGAGGCAACTGTCAGGAAAGAAACCCCAAAACACAAAATAGCTTGAGTGTTCAAGTAGTTCTCCCTCTAGAGAACTAAACTTGGTGGCAGAGAGGTATATTTTCTAATTCTTGGGTTTTCACAATGTTCCTCTATACTCTTCACTTCAAAATCACATGCAAGTACAATTTTTTTTTTTTTTTTTTTTTGGAAACGGAGTTTCACTCATGTTACCCAGGCTGGAGTGCAATGGCGCGATCTCGGCTCACCGCAACCTCTGCCTCCTGGGTTCAGGCAATTCTCCTGCCTCAGCCTCCTGAGTAGCTGGGATTATAGGCACACACCACCATGCCCAGCTAACGTTTTGTATTTTTAGTAGAGACGGGGTTTCACCATGTTGACCAGGATGGTCTCGATCTCTTGACCTCATGATCCACCCGCCTCGGCCTCCCAAAGTGCTGGGATTACAGGCTTGAGCCACCGCGCCCGGCCGCAAGTACAATTTTTGATGAAGAAGATGAGAGGAGCAGAAAATGAAGTCTAATGGGAATTTAATTTAGAACCAAGTTTCAGTTCTGTCATTCTATCTCATATTTTTCACCCTATGGTTGAACCCCTTGCTTGATGGCATTTGCTGTATTTGATTCTCTCAAAAAAATAGTTAAGGTAGTTATGGATTTAAGCAGTGATCCCAAAGGAATCACTTTTACATTTTGAGGTCCTTTCTGGATCTGTTAACGTACTTATGTGCTTTTACAAAGTTGTAAAGACCCTCTGACCCCTCAGGACACTTCTCAAACCTCTCCCCTCTTCCCTTCACACCCCACCCTGGAAAACTACCTTACCAACCTCTCTCCTATGAATAAGACTCAGGTCATTTGGCAGGCACTGTCATCTACTGTCCCTTGTCCCCACCTGACCTCTAGTCACTCACTACTGACTGAAAAACATACTAAGGGCTGATCATCCCAGTGCTTACCCTCTTGCCTCTTCTCTGTCTTTGGTTTGCCTTTTATACTTTTCGTTTTGCCGATAACCATAATTAAATATTTCCTACATTCAAAAGCAAAACCAAAAAAATTTTTTCTTTTTTTTTGAGACAGAGTCTCACTCTGTCACCCAAGCTGGAGTGCAGTTGTATGATCACGGCTCACTGCATCCTTGACCTCCTAGGCTCAAGGGATTCTCCCACCTCAACCTCCTGAATAGCTGGGACCACAGGTGTATGCTACAATGCCTGGCTAATTTTTATTATTTATTATTTATTAATTTATTTTTTGAGACAGAGTCTTACTTTGTTGCCCAGGATGCAGTGCAATGGCACAGTCTCAGCTCCCTACAACCTCTACCTCCTGGGTTCGAGTGATTCTCCTGTCTCCCTGTCTCAGCTCCTGAGTAGCTGGGATTACAGATGCATGCCACCACTCTATTTTTTTTTTGAGACGGAGTTTCGCTCTTGTTACCCAGGCTGGAGTGCAATGGCGCAATCTCGGCTCACTGCAACCTCCGCCTCCTGGATTCAGGCAATTCTCCTGCCTCAGCCTCCCGAGTAGCTGGGACTACAGGCACGCACCATCATGCCCAGCTAATTTTTGTATTTTTAGTAGAGATGGGGTTTCACCGTGTTGACCAGGATGGTCTCGATCTCTTGACCTCGTGATCCACCCGCCTCGGCCTCCCAAAGTGCTGGGATTACAGGCGTGAGCCACTGCGCCCGGCCCACCACTCTATTTTTTTGTATATTTAGTAGAGATGGGGGTTTCAACATGTTGGCCAGACTGGTCTCGAACTCCTAGCCTCAAGTGATCCACCTGCCATGGCCTCCCAAAGTGCTGGGATTATAGGCGTGAGCTGGGACGAAGTGGTGTCCAGCCCTTGGCTAATTTTTAAATTGTTTTGTAGAGACAGAATCTCAATGTGTTGCCCAGGCTGGTCTCAAACTTTGGGCTCAAGTGATCCTCCTACCTCAGCCTCCCAAAGTGTTGGGATTACAGATGTTAGCCACCTCACCCAGCCCCTTGCACCAACTTTGAGCTTGGTTTGATCATGCTTTTCTAGTTCTTTGAGGTGTATTATTAGATTGTTTATTTGGAAGCTTTCTACTTTTTTGTTGGGTTTATTGCTATAAACTTCCTTCTCAGCCCTGCTTTTGCTATATCCCATAGGTTTGCTATGTTGGTTTTTGCATTGTCACCCTGACTGGAGTGTAGTGGTGTGATCACAGCAACACTGCAGCCTCAATCTCCTGGACTGCAGCCATCCTTCCAACTTAGCCTCCCAAGTATCTGGGACTACAGGTGTGCATCACTACACCCAGATAATTTTTTAAATTTTTTATAGAGATGGAGTCTTCACCATGTTGCCCAGCATAGTCTCAAAATCCTGGGCTGAAGTGATCCTCCTGCCTTGGCCTCCCAAAATGCTGGGATTACAGGCATGAGCCACCTTGCCAGGCTGGTATGTTTTGATTTTCATTTGTTTCAAGAAATATTTTTATTTCCTCCTTAATTTCTTCCTTGACTCAATGGTCATTCGGGAGCATGTTTTTTAATTTCCACTGTATTTTTACAGCTTTCCAAGTTCCTCTTGTGATTGATTTCTAGTTTTATTCCATTGTGGTCTGAAAAGATACTTGATTTGATTTTGATTTTTAAAAATTTGTTGTGGCTTGTTTTGTATCCTAACATATGGTTATAATATGCTATGCTGCAGATTGTTCCATGTGCTAATGAGAGTGTTTATTTTTTAACTGTTGGATAAAATGTTCTGTAAGTGTCTGTTAGGTCCATTTGGTCTAATGTGCAGGGTTTTGTTTTTGTTTTTTTGGTTTTTGTTTGGGTTTTCTGAGACAGAGTCTCACTCTGTCACCCAGGCTGGAGTGCAGTGTCATGATCTCTGTTCACTGCAACCTCTGCCTTCCAGGTTCAAGCAATTACCCTGCCTCAGTCTCCCTAGTAGCTGGGATTACAGGATTATGCCACTATGTCTGGCTAATTTTTGTATTCTTAGCACAAATAGGGTTTCACCATGTTGGTCAGGCGGGCCTTGAACTCCTGACCTCAAGTGATCTGCCTGCCTTGGCCTCCTGAAGTGCTGGGATTATAGGCATGAGCCACCAAACCTAATGCTTACTTTTTTTTTTTATTTGGGGGAGGGAAGGCATGGGTTTCCCTAATGTTTAATTTAAATGCAGTTTCTTTGTTAATTTCCTGTCTAATGATAAGAATGGAATGTCGCAGTCTCCAACTATAATTGCATTAGTCTATCTCTTTTTAGATCTAATAATACTTGTTTTATTAATTGGTGCTCCAAGTTTGAGTGCATATATTTAGAATTGTTATATCCTCTTAATTGATCTTTTTATTCTATACTTCTCTTCTTACTGTTTTTGACTTAAAATCTGTTTTTCCTGATGTAAGTATAGCTACTCCTGTGTGCTTTTGGTTTCCATTTGCATGGAAAAATCTTTTTCCATCCCTTTACTTTCAGTCTTTTTAAAATTTTTTATTTATTTTTATTTGTTTATTTATTTTTAGAGATAGGGTCTCTCTGTGTTGCCCAGGCTGGAGTGTGGTGGCTATTCACAGGGGCGATCCCACTACTGACTGCGTGGGAGTTTTGACCTGCTCCGTTTCCAACCTGGGCTGGTTCACCCCTCCTTAGGTAACCTGGTGGTCCCCCGCTCCTGGGAAGTCACCATATTGATGCTGAACTTAGTGTGGACACCCGATCTGCATATCACACTGCAGCCCAGAACTCCTGGGCTCAAGCGATCCTCCCACCTCAGTCTCCCGAGCAGCTGGGACTACAGGCACGTGCCACCGCGACCAACTACTTTCAGTCTTATATGTGTCTTTACAAGTGAGATGAGTTTCTGCATATAGTTGGGGCATGATTTTTAATCCATTTTGACACTTTATGTCTTTTAACTGGAAAGTTTAATCCATTTACATTCAAAATTATTGATATGTGAGGGCTTATTTTTGTGATTTTATTAACTTATTTCTGGTTGTTTTGTATATCATGAGCTGGTGTTGGCAGCTGCTGCAATGGGCTGGGTTGGGCCAGTCCCCAGGCCCACAGGTGGCATATTCGGTGGGTGCCCACTGTGGTGGCAGCAGCAGGTTCAGTGGGACTGACATCAGGCACCCAGGAGTGCTCAGATGTTCAACAATGGTGGACTCAGCTGGGTGGACCCCCTGGATGGTGTGCTTGGACACGGGATATGGAGGCAGGCTGGGAGGACCTGTTCTTAAGCTTCCTAGTGGGTGTGCAGGTGCTGACTGTGGCAGGAAGGGAAAGGGTGATCCTCAGGCTTATGGCAGAATGCTTTCAATGGTGATGGGGGAGGGAGGAGGGGGGACAGTTAGCTACACTGCAGCCCTGATGCTGTAGAGGGCAGGGTTGTTTTCAGTTGCAGCAGCCACACCCAGGAGGCTGTAAGCCTGTGTATCACTCGTGCGTTGGCCTTGGTTGCAGCAGCTTGTGGTCAGGCCACTGCAGGCAGGGGAGTTTGTCCTCAGGGCACACAAAAATGCATGGTAGCTTTACTACTAAGGCAGCAAGGTCTTTGCCAATGGCTGGCACTTCAGCCCTGTAGGCAGCAGCCAGCTGTGGTAGTGGTGGCTATTGGTGCGGAACATCAATGGGGTTCTAGAGATGTGGAGATGCAAGGGCTGTAGGGCTTCTGGGCAGGATGCAGTCTGGTGGGAGCTAAGCTTTCCATATGGTGCCTTGCTGTAGCTGCTTAGGGTTTTGGGTTGGGGGACAGTGTAAACTCTCTCTCTGGAACACTATCTTTTGTGGTCTCCAAGCAGCTCCTGTATTGTCTTGGGGCCTATAAGGGTCTGGAGGTTTCCTGTGGCTAGGATGCAGGAGTCTGTGGTGAGAACATGGACTTCTGGGAGTCACTCATTTAATCTTTCCAGGCCCCCAGAAGATCCTGGTCAAGCAGGCTGCCTTGCTTCCTTCTCCTTAAGTGTTTCTTGTCCTTTCTCTGTTTAATTCCTAAGTTTTCTCTTGTATGATCTAATTGAGGTGTTATCTCCTCACTATTGTGGCTCTTTGTGGAGAAGCTGGGTACCAGACATCTCTAGTCAGCCACGTTGAAGGCCCTTCTCTGTCATGTTTCACAAATAAGACGAAGACTCACAATCTGAAAACATTTAATCCTCTCTTAAGTACAAAGCCTTTACTAACGCAAAAAAAGAAAAAAAAATCAAAGATTACAAGTCAGTTTCTTTCTGCATACAGTAATAGCTGAAATGTAAAGAAATCAACTTCAGAAAGAGTACACTGAAAAACATACCACTTTAATAAGACAAAACTTCAAGTTAAACCAATAGAAATTAGGTAGATCCATTTATTTTTTTAAATACAAGTATAATTTTGGAAGGGCTATTTGACAAATTCAGCATTAACTGCCAACTCTATAGACATGTTTAACAAAAAAACAAAAACAAGGCATTTACTCTTGGCCCTTTGAGTACAGGTGAAGTGTCCTATTGCATCACAACTGGTAGTGATGCAGTAACAGATCCAAGGGCGTAATACATAAGATGTTTTTTTCCAACTGCGATTTAGTTGAAAAATAACATAATACATATTAATGGCTATCAAGACCACCAGTGAGCTGCAAAATACCGAGAAGCCTACCTACTTAGAAGGCTGACACTAGTAAAACAGTATTAAAATCAGTGTTTTTATTCTTAGATTAACATTGACAGAACAAGATTATCTTTGATTCCAATTTTAATAGGTATGGTGGGGAGCTGAGAGGAGATATTGGGGAAGACTGGCAGTGTGTGCTGAACTGGAGTTGGGAATGTAGCTCAAATTTGTCAATATTCAGATTAGGATATTGTTTTAGAAAATTTTAAATGCGTCCTAAATTGTGTCACATTGAAAAGAATATTAAGGATCAATGATTCATTAGTCCTAAACACAATTTAATGAGTGCCATCAATGGGCTTAAGAAATAAGCAGGGATGGGGGGGCGAAGCAAAATGAGGTGAAAGAGAAAATATAAAGTGGAAAATATGCTTGAACATTGGAGAATGTGAAAAGGCCACCAGAGAAACTGCTTTAGTTATCATTCAGAAGTGCTCTTCCAATTGGCTACCTGCTCCGGAGCACCCAAACACCAATAGTAGAGCACAGGAACAGTAACCCCCTTTATCTGCAATTTCTCTTTCTGTAGTTTGTTACCTGAGGCAACCTTGGTCCAAACATATTATGTGGAAAATTCCAGAAATAAACAATTCATGTTTTAAATCACAAGCCAGCTGGGCACGGTGGTTCATGCCTGAATTCCCAGCACCGTGGGAGGACAAGGCAGGTGGATCGCCTGAGGTCAGGAGTTCAAGACCAGCCTGGCCAACTTGGTGAAAACCCATCTCTTCTAAAAATAAAAAAATTAGCTGGGCATGGTGGCGGGCACCTGTAATCCCAGCTACTTGAGAGGCTGAGGCAAAAGAATCGCTTGAACCCAGGAGGTGGAGGTTCCAGTGAGTGAAGATCGCACCACTACACTCCAATCTGGGCAACAGAACAAGACTCCATCTCAAACAAAAATATTAATAAAAATAAATCACAAGCTATCTTGAGTGATGAAATCTTATGATCTCCTGCTCTGTCTTGCCCAGGATGTGAATCATCCCTTTGTCCTGCTTACCCACACTATATACTACATGCCCCATAGTCACTTAGTAGCCACCTTGGTTGTCAGATTGAAAAAATATAGTCTATAAAGGGTTCCGTACTACCTGAAGTTTCAGGTACCCACTAGGGATCTTGGAATGTACCTCCTGCAGATAGGGGGAGCCGACTGTATTATAAGGGGTTCAATACTATCTGAGGTTTCAGGTATCCACTGGGGGTCTTGGAATGTGTCTCTTGCAGATAAGGGGAGATTACTGTATTACATTTCAGCTTCCATAAAACTTTACTCAGTTGGATTACAAACACAAGCCTGATTTAGTAAAAAATATCCATAAATAATCAGAGGTATAGTTTCATCAAGTAAAAAGAGCAACTAATTCCAACTGTTGAAGTAGTAACAAGTAAAGGCTTCACCAGGCTTGCCTTGATGAATAGTTAAGACATATTTTTAGGTCAACAGCACAAGATTATTGAATAACTTGTATGCTACAAACATGCTGCTTCCACTCATCAAAACAACCCAACAATCCTTACCATTCCAACTTGCTGAGAACCATGTCAGATGTTGCCTTCAAGAATGAAATGTTTCTCAAAACTGTTCTATCAAATGTAGTTGCTATTGGACATAAAACAAGTGATTTCAGACTTTAGCCAGTTTTCATGAAGTATTTATCTCTAACTTCAGTTTATTCCAACATTAATTTATAATAGGACAGTTATTAAAATTAGCCATTTCTCAGACTATAACTTTGAAATCATAAGAAATGGACAATTAAGCTCACTAGTCAAAATCTTGATTCAAGTGATTCAGTAGCTTACAAATGTCTTCAATAAACTGAACTTTGAGGCAGAACACAAAACAGAAAAATCTAAAACCTCTCTATCCCAAGCACCAATAACGGAGGCTAAGCAATTATACCTACAAATCCTTAATGGCAGGTCTCTCCTAATGAAAACTCCTGAGATTTAAGCACGGTGACTTACACAAGGCAGGTTGGCTTAATGAGGAAATTTACTTTTAATAAAAAGACAATCAGCAATATTTAATTTTGGGCACTTAGCATTTCACAGATCCTCAATACATTTTGAGGTAGGTCAAATATTAAGAGTGTATTTTACAAACAAAATTCAAGCAGATGTTTTGTTACTTGTCCCCAATCACAGGAGCAGTTCTATCATGGTCTAATCTTTCAGATTAATCTTTCACATGTGAATTTAATGGTAATCGCTTGCATATATTCATGAAAAAAACAAAAGACTAGATACAGAAATTCTACTTTGGGATATTTTAAACTTCTTAAATTGATCCTATAATGAGTATATTATACTTGCTTGCATTACAAATATATATATATATATATGTATATAACTGATCTTTACAAATGAGCACAGGACTGACTGTGTTGCTTTTCTGCCTTTTGGGGTGAGTAGAGCAGGAAGATAATCACCAAGCTTTCCTCAGAGTACAAGGCAGCCTTTAACTGAAGGTGCTATGTTTGAGGCACCACTGACTATGATTTGGGATCATAGGAGACCAGGTATACTAATGGAACCAGGATTCAGAAAAGATGCCTGGATCCAAAAAGGGGAGGCTCTCTGCAAGTCAAAGTTGAAGAGAAAAATAGTAACATCTCAAGCTACTGATCCTGAGCATCACGCTACGGCATTACAACTACTTGTGAGAGGAGCTCCTACAAGAGCGGTAAACTTGTCCCAATAAAGTCTGTTAAAGTTCTTACTAACTAGGTAGGCCACAAGTAAAACTAAATTGGTATTTTATTAAAGCAACATCGATAGAAGCAACTATCTAAACATTTTTAAGTTTTACCTGTCATGTATACTATTCTCATTGTCACAAGCCTAATTCAATTAGCTTGTCATAATTCTTAAAATAATTTCCCCAAATTCAGCTCATCTTGACATAGGTTCTTGAGCCAGCATTCTGAACTGTTTCATTATAAAGCTCATTTTAGGCAATTGTAGAATATTAGTAATAAAGGATTAAGAATAGTTAACTTGAGCCTAGGAGTAAAGCTGCAGTGAGCTATGATTGTACTACTGCAGTAGAGCCCAGGTGATAGAGCAAGACCCTATCTCAAAAANAAAAAAAAAAAAAAAAAAAAAAAAAAAAAAAAAAAAAAAAAAAAAAAAAAAAAAAAAAACCAGAGAAGTTATTTAACAACTAAAAAATTCAGAGGAAAACATCATTACTGTAATGTGTTATATAAAAGAGTAAGGATATAGACACCTAAGCTTCCATATAGAACAAACAGCCCAATACTATTTGAGTCAAAGAACAAAGCGGCAGGGGTGGTGGAGGAGAGGCAGGTGGCAGGGGGCATGGAATGCAGAGTATTGATGCCTTTTACTCTAGTGTCTCCAAAGTTGAGTGTGGAAGTAAAAAGTTTCTACATTTAAAAAGTTTATATAAATTACATGAATTGCAACTTTCATACAAATCAAAATGAAAGGTTCTGCATAGGACAAAAGATATGCCTAAGCAACATATCGTATTTGCACAAGGCCACTGAATGTCATGGGTGTTAGTAACAAATGAAAAGCTTAAGTCTATGGCAGATTGAACTAAGATTTCAGTTTGGTATTCTATAAGCCCGAGATTGTAAACTACTCTTATTATACAAAAGCTGTAATAATTTACAGAGTTTTGTGTAAGAACTCTTGTGCTTCTGATTGGCACATTATCTATTTTTTAAATATGTGAAATTAATACAGACATTTGTGAGAGGTTGTGCAAAACTATTGTATTTACAAAAATGGCACAAAAGTGAATTCAAGTCAATGCACATGCATACTTCATTCACATCTTCAACAACAAAAGGTATTCTAACTCTACAGAACTGAAATAAGAGTATTAGCTTCAACGGCAGCTGTTAAGAACTAGAGTCACGTAAGTTACACCAGAATGGGCAAATATTGCCCAAGTAAAATTCTATTGTTAAAGCTAAAACAGGTTTAAGGCCATTCAAGTTCAAGCATAGAGATACAAATCTTTCAAAGCCCCATCTAGTTGGTTTGAAATATGTGACCTTTCTTCTAACTTGTGGTCTTAAACTTCTGTTTTACAAAATCCAAAAGGTAAATACAGAATAAATCAATACAATAGATTATATTAAATAAGAATAACATACAAAGCTATAATTAAGATGAAGTAATGAAAGCCAAAACATTAAAATTTTAAAATTTGCTTGTTACTTGTTAGAACCAGTACTACACTAGGAGTTAGGTAATATATACAATTATTTTCAAGTAGATTACTTATGCTTCTCTAACACGTCCTCTTCACCAGTGCACTGTTAAACTAATCAAAAACTCTACACATGTATATTCCACAATAGCAGCACACACTACTGCTACCTGCAAAGCTGTCAGTCTCAAATGACTTAGTGAATGAAAGGAAATAAAAAGTAGGTAAGTAACATATTAAGGAAAAATAATGGGAATTAGCAGATTCATGCAGTTCAGCTCTTTTAATCAGCCGGCCAGCTTGCTAGCAACAAGGGATGGTTTCCGTTGAGGAAGATCCTGTGGAGTGGGAATGTGGTCACCAGTGACCTCTGTCTTATCCGGAGCTGCAGTAGGAAGTTGCTTGTTCTTCATTTTTGCTTTAGCCATGTTGTAATCCCCAGAATCAAAATATTTTTGCTATAAATAAAAAAAAAAATTCAGATTAGAGCTTAGCAATTACTGATGCAAACCCACACTGTCAGTGTAAGATTGGTCTAAAAAAATTTAAACAGAAATATTAATTAGATGAAATAGCTATGCCTCTGTATTGTGTTCCAGCATAAATCAACAGGTGAGGAGCCCCTGTTCAGGCTGGGCGCAGTGGCTAATGTTTGAAATCCCAATGCCAAGATGGGCAAACCACTTGAGGTCAGGAGTTTGACACCAGCCTGGCCAATATGGTGAAAACCCGTCTCTACTAAAAAAAAAAAAACAAAAAACAAAAACCAAAAAACATAAATTAGCTGGGTGTGGTGGTGCACATTTTTAATTCCAGCACATGCCTGTAACTTCAGCGGCTGAGGCCTGAGAGTCACTTGAACCTGGCAGGTAGAGGCTGCAGTGAGCTGAGATCACCCCACTGTATTTCAGTCTGGGCAACAGGGTGACACCGTCTCAAAAAAAAAAAAAAAAAAAAAAAAAAAAAAAAAAAAAAAAAAAAAAAAAAAAAAAAAAAAAAAAAAAAAAAAAAAAAAAAAAAAAAGAAGAAAGGAAGAAGAAAGAAGGAAAGAAAGAAAGAGGGAGGAGGAGGAGGAGGAGGGAAGGAGGGAAGGAAGGAAGGAAGGAAAGAAAGAAGAAGAAAGAAGAAAGAAGGAAGAAGAAGAAGAAGAAGAAGAAAGAAGAAAGAAGAAAAAGAAGAAAGAAGAAGAAGAAAAACAACAACCCCCCTCCAGGCTTTCTTGAAGCATTCTGGTTCTAATAAAGAACCATCAAGACTAATATTAAGCTATCTGGGAAGTCCTAGACAGCTTAATATTGGTGTATTTATTTAATATTATAATTTATTTAACTCAGCGAAAAAAAAAACCCCTTTCATTTACAAATGGAACAACCAGGCTGAAACACTTGCTTAAATTATTTTATAAATAAAACACATAATTCAGCTGGGCATGGTGGCTCACGCCTATAATCCCAACACTTTGACAGGCCGAGGCGGGAGGATCACTTGAGGTCAGGAGTTTGAAACCAGCCCGGCCAACATGGTGAAACCCCACCTCTACTAAAAATACAAAAATTAGCTGGACGTGGTGGTACGTGCCTGTAAACCCAGCTACTCGGGAGGCTGAGACATAAGAATCGCTGCAACCCGGGGTGCAGAAGTTGCAGAGACTTACCCCAGCCTGGGCGACAGAGCAAGACTCTGTCTCAAAAACAAACAAAAATATCCCACATAATTACAGTTATTAAAACTATTATTTATAGTTCCTGGTATTCTGTCATTTAGAATAAATGTTGCTGCAAGAATTTAAATCATATTTATTTGAACTAGCGCATTCACCAAAATAAAAGTTAAGGTTAAAAACATAAATATTAGAGTAATGAATGAAATAAACTCACTAGAAATTATTACTTAAAATGTATATCCCTACCCTACACCTCTTCTATCTTTCACAGAGATACTAAGTATTACTACTGCTTTTTTAAGTTGCCCTTTGTCATCAACATGCAAATAGTGAAGACAGCTAAATATCAACATTAATACAATCAATCTACTTGACTTCCAGAGTGAAAACGTAAATTTGCCTGGGTTCTGACTTACACCTGACATGTTGAACCCATCTTTACTGAGTGCCTGCTATACATGAGGTACTATGTGAGAGTTGGAGTAAGATACAAAGATGGGACACTAGTCAAGTAATCAAAAATTACAATACTGCCTTAAGTATACACAGTGCTGTGTGGCACTCAAAGCAGGGGAATCTAATCTTAGTCTTGGGTTGGCAAAGGAAATCATCCAGGTATAAAATGAGGGCTTGGACAAAAGGGAAAAAAAAACCAGGTAACATTTATAGGATATCTTCAGGGATACCTCATGCTAGCTAGGAACTCACAGCTTAGTTTAAGATTGTTGAGTGGCCTGAGGAAAAAGTCTCACTGACTGCTTTATTCCACCATTCTTTGATAAGCCAAACCTGGCCTATGGCCCAAAGGCTTAAAGATAGAAACTGCTTTCATGTATTACTGTATATGAACCATATAAAACAGTAACGGGGAACCTTGGACCAGGCCCATCTAAAGCTTGCTGCAGCTTCACTTCTGTGTTTCAAAACGAGCAGACAGAAAACCCTTGAAATTTTGATGTACTGCATTATATTTAAAAAGCTACTTATGAATTTTGTAGCCTGTAGAGGAAAACAAAGCAGCCTGCCAAATTTCTTTTTTGTCAAAAGCACAAACTGAGAAATTTAACACACATGTAAGTTGTAGGCAGATTTCCCCCCAATGTAATAAACTCAGTTTCTAATGATAACAATTTTATAGTAAGCAAAAGTTCACCACAAAGGGATCTCACTTAACTGTAGATTAGTCTACTCCATCTGGGGGAAAGGAATTAAATTCAGTGTGACTAGAGATAAAACTAAGATCAATGCGTGACAATTAGAATTGCCTTACAAGGGAAAAGGTTACTGCAAAAGGTGGCAAATCCTCACAGAGATTCAGCAAAGACAATGATACAACAAAGATGCCAGACAGAGAAGTCAATGCTTTAAGGTGGAGAAGTGAGCTAAATTGTTTCTGAAATTGGGATCCACAGATAACAAAGATAATGACATTAGTTGTCTTTAACAATCTCTAAATTTCATGAGTTTGTAATGAAAATATTTAAAAATTAATTATGATCCAGATGATAATCTTATAAAAGCTTCATCTCACCCAAATTTATGGGCCATACTTACATTGGCATTTACAACTACACTGACACTAAGTGATCACTTAAAGTGAAAATGTTCAACTGTAAAGTCATGTTTCTTACAAGTGGATTCTCTGTTTTCTTGGGACTTCACAACCCCTACAAATATGAAAAAACAAAAACAAAATCAAAAGGAAATAAAAAGAGTAAAAATGGGCCACACAGCTTCTTGATATCCCTCCCAGTTCTGATAATCTATGTAGTTATGTGTACATGGTCATACTGGGAAAAGCCTAATAACAACAATAACCTCATAATAACATTAATGAGTACAACACAGAAAGAGACCTATTACAATAAATCATAATATCTAACCAAACCTTCTCAAATGGAGAAGCTACTTAAAGATGCTAAGGTAACTTGTCAAGTTTGCTAACTAGTGACAGAGGAAAATTAAAACCCAGAACCTGTGATCCAGAGTTTTAAAAAAATCAAAACTTCATATAAAAAATGGCTGGGTGTGGTGGCTCATGCCTGTAATCCCAGCACTTTGAAAGGCTGAGGCGGGTGGATCACCTGAGGTCAGGAATTTAAGACCAGTCCGACTAACATGGTAAAACCCCGTCTCTACTAAAAATACAAAATATAAGCCAGGAGTGGTGGCATGTGCCTGTAATCCCGGGGGCTCCGCAGGCTGAGGAAGGAGAATCACTTGAACCCGGGAGGTGGAGATTGCAGTGAGCCGAAATTGTGGCATTGCACCCCAGCCTGGGCAACAACAGCAAAATTCTGTCTCAAAAACAAAACAAAACAAACCAACAAACAAACCTTATTTACTGACATTCTGCTATAGTACTGAATCATTCAAGAGCTTACTTCTCAAATTCTATATACTTATTTCTTGATTCAGTGGCATTTCCTACTATTTATATCTGTAACACCAACTTCAAGATATAATGTACATAAAATCTGACCTGAAGATACTTAAAAAGTAATCAATAGTTGAAGTTAGAGAGAAATTACAATGACAATAGCCCCAATACTGGAAGAAAGCCTATTAGTCAAAGTTACGCTGGAGATGAGCAAATAAAACATATCCTAAACAATAATCAAATCAAAATAATTTAATAGTCAAAGATTACATAATTTATCTCATAACTAAAAACACTGTCCTTATTCTACTTTTTCTATTTATCCCTCATATTATGATCTTTATGTTTTAAAATAACTGCATACTGTATTTTGTTGACTTACTTCAATTTATTTAGTCATTTCTCTGCTGTTGAATAGTGGTGCCACTACTAACTATAGTTAGGAGGATCTTCCAACTTGAAGACTTTTTCCTTGTACTGAATTATACCCTTAGATTAATTTACAATTATTCATTTGAATAATTGTATAAAGCTAGATTCATACTCCTTTAGAAACAAGTAATAATTCATTCAACTTCAACATTACCAACAGGTATTATTTGAAACATTTTTGTAATTTAGTTGTATAAATACTATGATGTAATTGCATTTCATTGATTTCTCTGTTTATTGTATTTCCTGTTAAAATCCTTTATCTAGGAGCACCTTAAATGTTTTTCTTGTATACTTAAAAGTTCCCTTTTGTATATTTAAAAGTTTCTTTATGTATTTTAGATATTAACTATCATTTACTTCCCTACTTGATTATATATTTTATGGTACAGGAGTTTTACATATTTATAAATTTGCTGTAATTATTCCTTGTCATCCTACTATTTCAAAGCTGTGAATGTTATTCTTTCATGTAAGATTAAAAATACCATTCTATCTTTTGCCACTTTAAAACAATCCATATGTAACTAGAGTTAATACACACATAGACATGTTTTTTTAAGCAAGCAGCTGATACCAGTATATGAATGTATTTAAGGAGAAACATGATTTAGCATCTCACTCAACAATTATCTTCCATAAGTAATATTTCATCCTTTTCTGTATAGTAAATAATTTGAATATGCTTAAGCTGAAGATGGAACTGTCTAATTTTTTATGGCAAAGGAAGGGGTCACAGGACAACACTTAGGAAACAAACAGGCTAGGATTATCTCAATCTCATTATTGAGAAATAATGGTATCTACCTCACAAAGCATGGCAAGAGTTTGAAAATATCTTCGGCAATATGAACTATTAAAATGACAATGTTTAAATTGTATTAGGGTAAATCTGACTGTGAAACCTATATAAAGGAGATAGCTGCGCTTTTGTAAGTGATTATTTCATCCAAATAAGTATTTTAAGTCTTTGAATGTTGCGTGGGAATCATCTGGAAAACAGATTCACAATCTGTTTCAAAATATGGGCAGAAGGATAAAGACCAGCTTCTGGATAGTGGTTGCTTTTGGAGAGATAAAGGAAAGGGCTCATATATATACATACATGGTAGGTTTCAACTATACCTACAACATTATCTTTCTTAAGAAAGATAAAACTGAAACATGGCAAAATATAAACATTAAATCTGGGTTGGGGTACATGGGTTCTGTTACATCTGTAATATTTCTACAAGCTTTAAATAGTTTATTAAAAATGCTAAAGAGTTGTAGATTCTTATTAAGCTTACTTATAAACAGTGCAAAATATTGAAAAAACCCATTATAGATACATATACACATACATACATTAAAGTACAGCACTATACGCACAGACATTCATTTGACAATCTGTTAGCATACTGAATTTGTGGGTTTAAGTATCTGAAAATCACCCATGAGAACTTACCCCTTTCTGTAATCGTTTCCTTAAGAAATCTGAACCTCCAGGCTTTTGTCCCAGATGAGGATATCTTGCTTTTAATTTTGCTTCTTCAGCTTTCTCTGGACTAGTTACTTTATCTTCCATTTCCTAAAATAATTTCAAATAAATTACTTCTTTATTACAACTCAGTTATTTAAAATAATTCACTTTTAAAAATCTGGATTCTGAATTCTACTTGTTAAATGCCAAGTACCACAGCATCTGACTAAGAAATCAAACCCAGAAGCCTTTAAAACATCTCTATCTTGTTTTTCAAAAGATCCATGTGATAGCTCTATTATAGCTGTGATGCATGTATAACACCCCACACACTGGATAAAAATATCAAGATAGCTCAGCTCTGAAGTCTTGCTTGCCATTACTTTTCCAGTCATGTATAATACATTTAGAGTTAGTCACCTTCTATGGAACTCTTCAGTTCTTTGCCTATATTTAGAGAACCTTCCTAATACTGTTAAAATGTACAAGATTTTTTCTATTTATCCAAAATCTATGTATGGTTTGAAGTTACTTAGATTCTTTACTAGAGGTAACAGCAGCTTCCTTAACAGTACATTTCTCTTGACTAAAGATATAGATATTTGTTTTATATTTTTAATATTTTTATTTTAAATAATAGAGATGGGTGTCTTGCTATGTTGCCTAGGCTGATCTTGAACTCTGGGGCTCAAACAATCCTGCCTCGGCCTCCCAAAGTCATAGGATTACAGGCATGACCCAACATGCCTGGCTCATCCTGATATTTTTAAAGAAGAGAAATACCATTTTTGTCTTCTTTGAGTATCATTGCCTAACTTTCCCCCATGTTTAAAATGACAAACTATGTTCATGTCAAACATCCTAGTCTTTAATATATCAAAACCTGTTTTCTGACAGGACTATCAATTTCTTCTGTCTATTCTCTTTGAAGATCAGTCTTAATTTAGCCTGCTTTCTTTCAAAGTGCTAGATTTTATAGAGGTGCAGTGTTTATTGCTTCATGGCAAATACTGCAGAAGAATGAATCAAGAAAAACAGGCTGGGCACGGTGGCTCACTCCTGTAATCCCAACAGTTTGGGAGCCGTGGGCGGATCACTTGAGGCCAGCAGTTTGAGACCAGCCTGGGCAATATGGACGAAACCCAATCTCTGTAAAAAAATTTAAAATTAGCTGGGCATGGTGGTACGTGTCTGCAGTCCCAGCTACTCAAAAGGCTGGGGCAAAAGGATTGCTTAAGCCCGAGAGGTTGAGGCTGCACTCCAGCCTGGGTGACAGTGAGACCGTGTCTCAAAACAAAACATAACAAAACAAAAAACAAATAAACACACATAAAAAGCTGTCCTGAGATAAACTGGGCAGCTGGCAAGGCACATTTTCTAAGTAATGGACTCATTTCTGCACATTAAATCAGCAAAATCACATACCTCTGCATATCTTGAGACTTCCAGGTTACTTAGGAATAGTCAAAGCAGGAATGTTAAATCCATAAATGTCAAACCTACGTTCTTATATAGCAAGCAAATCATTTATCCAGGAATTGAAAAAAAACTTTATAAAATTTTGGCATATATTTCACTCAAAATTATATTCACATATTAAAAAAAAAAACAGAGACGACAATCCTGTTTCCCTTACCTTTTTATCCACAGGAGGGAAAAAAATTAGAGGTCAGGCTATATTGCCCAGGCTAGTCTTGAACTCCTGGCCTCAAGCTATCCTCTCACCTCAGCCTCCCAATGTGCTGGGATAATAGGCACACACCACCATGCCCAGCTCTCATACATGTTTTATAATCAGCTTCACACACTTTATGTATTGTCAATATTTCATCCTGAACTGCTCCTTCATGTTTTAGATCTTCTCATTTTCAGTCTTGGAGAATTTTGAGAAAAAAGCTGCTGCTATCAAATACTTTGTTTCCTATGGAGCCTCTTTTTATGTTGCAGATTCATACATTTATGTCTTTACAGTGGTCACATCATTTACTCACTTGATGTGGACAAAATTCAATTATGTGCACTTAGCCAGAAATAGAGAATTTAAATAGTAGTCGTGATTCTACCATTCCATTCAAAAAGGGTATGCCCCAGAGAGGTAAAGTATGAGGCATGTGATGTAAACCTGCTATTCCCACGTTAGTCTCTCATTGGGTATCTTGCAGAGCCTAAGTACATCAACATGCTGTTTATCACCGTAGTGTTTAAAATCTCAGCTCCTGTAACACAAGCCTATTACCTTAGCTAGCACTCAACTTAAGAATCACCCTGGCCGGGCGCGGTGGCTCAAGCCTATAAAAAATTCCAGCACTTTGGGAGGCCGAGGTGGGCGGATCATGAGGTCAAGAGATCGAGACCATTCTGGCCATCTAACATGGTGAAACCCTGTCTCTACTAAAAATACAAAAAAATTAGCTGGGCGTGGTGGCATGCACCTGTAGTCCCAGCTACTCGGGTGGCTGAGGCAGGAGAATTGCTTGAACCCGGAAGGCAGAGGTTGCAGTGAGATTGTGCCACTGCACTCCAGCCTGGCGCCTGGTGACAAAGTGAAACTGCCTCAAAAAAAAAAAAAAAAGAATCACCCTAACCATCTGTTCAAACAGCGGACATAAAAGTGACTACCTGCTCTACTGAGAATTGATGGGGCAGTCTCCAAAATGATTATGCCTTCTCTAGAATTTTGTGAAGTGTGATTTTAGGTATACGTGACATTTTGCCTTACTAACATTAGAACCTAACCCCATGTAAGATATGACCATACCATATTCATCACAAAAGCCAGAAAAATAAACACAAATGTAAGATTACCAAGTTTAATGTAGGAAGGTGGGCTGAGTCACTGCACAGCTTCTCTGTGGCTCATCCCTCACTGCAGATAATCTACTGCAGCCCAAGTGCTGCAATTTAGAAGTGGAAGTGGGAGGAGAAGCCTACTCTTGGGTTTCTGTGCAGAGCTGGTTTCAAATAATACTGGCTGAAAAGGACCCCAAGCTAATTGTCACCCTTTAGTCCCTGCACCTGCAAATTAAGGGTTTTCTGGAGTCCTACATTTCCAATAAGTATTCAACTTTCTCGAGCCTAGGAAATGAGAGCTCTCCACTTCTTCCTATGATTCGAAATAGTTCTCCGAATCTAACACTTCTCTGAATTTCTTAAAAAAATTTTAAGGAAAATTGTATGGTATGTAGGTAGCAACCTACTCTAGTTTCCAGCGTTTCTGCAGGTTTCCTCCATTTGATATATCAAGGAAAATAAGTTGTACACAATTCTGGCATTCCCTGATTTTCTTTTTCTTGAGACAAGAGTTTGTTCTGTCAACCAGGCTGGAGTGCAGTGGCATGATCTCAGCTCACCACAACCTCTGCCTCCGAGGTTCAAGCAATTCTCCCGCCTCAGCCTCCTGAATAGCTAGGATTACTAATTTTTGTATTTTTAGTAGAGATGAGGTTTTGTCATGATGGCCACACTGGTCTCGAATTCCTGACGTCAGGTAATCTGTCTGCCTCGGCCTCCCAAAGAGCTGGGACCAAAGGCGTGGGCCCGGATACATTCCCTTATTGTCTTTTTTTTTTTTTTTTTTTTTTGAGACAGAGTCTCACTCCGTTGCCAGGCTGCAGGCTGGATTGCAGAGGCGTGATCTTGGCTCACTGCAATCTCTGCCTCCAGGGTTCAAGCAATTCTTCTGCCTCAGCCTCCCGAGTAGCTGGGACTACTGGCGCACACCACCACGCCCAGCTAATTTTTGTATTTTTAGTAGAAACGGGGTTTCACCATGTTGGGCAGGATGATCTCAATCTCTTGACCTTGTGCCTCCGCCTCCCAAAGTGCTGAGATTACAGGTGTGAGCCACCGCACCCGGCTGCATTCCCTTATTTTCTTAGTAAGGAGTACACTGATATATTAGGCATATTCAATTCAATTAAAAAAATGTTCTGGGCAAAACAGCATCTACAAGCTGCAAATATCATTTATATTTACAATGAATTTATAACATGTTCTAGAAAAAAGCCAGTTCTTGAACTTTCTTGCCAAATACACAGCACAACTGAAAGCCCTGCTAGCTGCAACTTCCTAACTGGATTCAGAATTTCAGTTGCATCTAACCAAAAGGGGGAAAATATATTATGATCTAATCTGGATTTTTTAACATAGTAAATACCATCAAGACTTCCACAATACTTTTCATGAATCCTACAGAAACATTCTACATAGGTAGGCAGTTCTAGGACCTTAATGATAAGCTAGTTCAAGTGCTTGGACATGCATTAATATTCTGACAGTTACTGAGTTCCTATTAGGTTCTGCCAATGGCATCTATACCAGATTAAAAGGCATAAGGGAAAGAATCCGTTCTGCTCCTGGTGATGCCACCACCACCAACAGAGAGCAGTCGCCCCTGTGAGCTCCTACATAGGGACATATAGCAGATAAATGGGGGATCTAGTAGCAGCAACATGACAATGGAGGCAAATGATGGTGAACTCTGAACAGTACTCATCCTTGCAGGGTCAAAGGCTTTCTGTAATCCTTACCTCCAGAAACATCATCTTCCTTCCTTTTGTTCCTTTATTCTTTTTTATTTTTATTTTTTTGAGACAGAATCTTGGTCTTGTTGCCCAGGTTGGAGTAAAATGGTGCAATATCGGCTCACCACAACCTCTATCTCTCAGGTTCAAGTGATTCTGCTGCCTCAGCCTCCTGAGTAGAAGGGATTACAGGCATGTGCCACCATGCCCGGCTAATTTTGTATTTTTAGTAGAGATGGGGTTTCTCCACGTTGGTCAGGCTGGTCTGTTCCTCTATTCTTTGTAGTACTTTGTAGGCTTATTCCCTAAAAATCATATTCTTTCTTGTTTAAAACACACAAAGTGGTTTCTGCTCCTGTCTCCCAACAGGACACTGATAAAAGCAGGTAAAATAAATGATTTATCCACACAGTCATGTTCAAAAATGCTAATTAGGCCACAATTCGATGTGACTTCATGTTTTTGGACCTCAAGGGAATTCCTAAACATTTTCTTAAGCTAGAATGAAAACAAAGGGGAGATAAGCAAATAGTTACGTATTTGCTTACTTTTTCAAAAAATAATCACAGAAAGATGAAATTATAAACCAGTCAATCTTTGGGTTAAATAGGTTTGGATGTAAGGGATAAAGGGTAGGAATGACTATTACTAAACAAAGAAATTGGTACATATGCACATATAAGACAATATTCTAATTTTAATGTCTTTATCATATGGAGGTAAAAAAGGAAAAATATCCTATTTAACAGTACCATATTTTTAGTTTAAGTGTTCTATGGTCCTGTATAATTTAGAAAAGGGCTTATACGATTAGATTTAAAGGGAAAAAGAAAAAAAAAAGTAAAGGTCTTATATTCTTAATTTTTACACCTTGTTTAGTTAAGAATGCATGAAAAATTTCAAGGGAACCAATTAAATCGCAGAAATAAAAAGGAATGGAGGGGAAGGCAAGAATGGAAGAAAAATTTTAAGGACCCAAAAGAAGCAAAAAGACAGGATAAACAAATCCCAGTATGTTAATAACCACAATAACCATAATGAAGCAATAGACTATCCATTTAAATACAGTAGCTGAATTAAAGGGAAAAAACCTAGCCACTTGCGGAGTATGCATAAAAAAAAATCTATAAATAAGGACATGGGTTGAAAGTAAACAGACTGAGGGTGGGTGGTGGCGGTGACAAACAAGGCAATTCCTTACCAAAACGAAACTAGCACAGTGCACCTATTTTTTTTTTTTTTTTTTTTGGTAGATACATGGTCTTCCTATGTTGCCCAGGCTGGTCTAGAACTCCCGGCCTCAAGCAATCCTCCTACTTTGGCCCCTCAAAATGCTGGGACTGCAGGCGTGAGCCACTATGCTGGACTGTGCCACTAATAAAATGGCCTGAAAATACATAAAGCAAAAGCTGACATAACTGCAGGGAACAAGTGGCAAGTCCACTATCATGGAATTCAACATACTTTCCTTAATTATTGATAGCTATAAAAGATAAAGTGGTTAAGATACTTGATTTTAATTTTATGCCTAACAATTAGGAAATGCATATTCTCCCAGAAATACAAATGGAAAAACTAACACTAGGCTACAAAGCAAACCTTAACTATTTTCTTCCAGACCACCGTCTACAACTGCAATTCCTTAAAGTCAGTAACAAAAAATTATACATCTCTAATATTTAGAAATTAAAAACATACTTCTAAGTAATTCCTGGTTAAAAAAAGAAAGCATGAGAATAAAAAAAAAAAAAAATAGTTCTAGACCTACCTGGGCAACACAGTAAGATCCTGCCTTTACAAAAAAATTTTAAAATTAGCTAGGTGTGCGGGCACATGCTTATATGCCTATAGTCCTAGCCATTTGTGAGGCTGAGGTGGGAGGGTCACTTAAGCATCCCCTGGAAGACAGAGTGAGACCCTATTTCTTTAAAAACAAACAAGACCCTACACATACCAAAACTTGTGGGATATAGCAAGTATCCCTGAAGGGCTTATATCAGAGAAGAAAGCTAAATCTCACTGAGCTATGCATCCAATTTACGAAGTCAGATAAAGAAAGGAGCCCCCCCAGAAATGGAGAATTGAGACTCCATGCCCAGGCTGGAGTGCAGTGGTGCGATCTCAGCTCACTGCAATCTCTGCCTCCCAGATTCAAGGGATTCTCTTGCCTCAGCCTCTGGAGTAGCTGGGATTACAGGCAACCGCCACCGTGCCTGGCTAGTTTTTGTATTTTTAGTTGAGATGGGGTTTCACCATCATGGCCAGGCTGGTCTTGAATACCTGACCTCGTGATCCACCCACCTCAGCCTTCCAAAGTGTAGGATTACAGGCATGAGCCAGCGCGAACAAGTATTTTTTACAACTCAAATCTGGTTTTGAAGTTCTATTCTCCAAGAAGACTTTGTGTTACACAGCAATTTTACTACATTTTAGAAATAGATGCTGTAATGTAAGTGGATTGACTTGGGTAAGTAGTTTCTAAACTGATAATGAGGGCCGAAGGAGGCAGATTTCTGAACTTTTGGCTACTGGCTGCAAGTTGGGAATAGAACCCAGGATATGGTAACACAGACATACGTTTACACACAGATACATGTTTACGATATATCCGAAACCAAACCAAAAACCTTAAACAGTATTTTAAATAATAGTATTGCCTTGCCATGTGCATTTTTGCAAACTGTACAACTGAAATACATCAAAAATCCTTTCTGTGAGTAGGTGGGGTAATAGTCATAAATATATACACGTAAAAAGGACATCCTAATAACTAAGGATCATTTTGTAGTCTATTATAGACTGATGACCATTATGTCTCAATGACTGACACTATTTTTCAGCCTTCAGCAGAGGAGAGTTATACAGCAACATCAGCAATAAAAATCTGACCACTATAAGCAAATTCTCTATCTGCTCAGCAATATGTTTACTGATGCATGGACTGATGAATAACTAGAACAGATTAATGAAAGCCAACAAATCCTTTGGGATATTGCCAAGAAGGTACCAATACTGTATCAAGCTCTATGGAAAATTACTGTTGTCATTCTATTAAGTCGTTGTTTGCCCAGTGCTTAGCATTTAATGAATATTCACTAAAAGTTCATTCATTTGAATTTGTTTCCATAAAGCTATAAAGCTAAGAAACTTTCTACACACTTGAGGATTTCACCATCAGCTCATCTTTAATATTTTATGTTACAGTAAACACAGCTTCAGGATTAGAAGTTTTAAAGTCTTGCACAAACAAAAGAAGCAACTGTAACAAACTGTTGTATAGCAAACTGCTAAGACAGCTAAGAGCAATATTTAAAAACTTTTCTTAGGTTTCCCTCTAGGAAATCAATGGTTGCAGGGACCAAGGGAGCTTGTTGATCACTCTGAATAAAAATAGAAAACATGGACTGGTGCAGTGGCTCACACCTGCAGTCCCAGCTACTTGAAGGCAGAGGTGGGAGGCTAGGTAAGTCTAGGAGTTGAAGGCTGCAATGTGCTGTCATTGTGCCACTGCATCCCAGCTTGGGTGACAGGGCAAGACGCTGTCTCATAACAAAAACTGAGCCTTTAAGGTAACAAAATACAGTGTCAAAAGAGGCCCTAAAAATACCAATTTGAACTCCTATTTTTAAAATACTGGAGGCATAGGAAAACAGTTTATATCTCTTCTTTATGTCTGATATATTAAAATAATTTAGTTAATAGTTTTTTTCCTCTTCTGCCACTCACAAAGGCACCAATATGTATTTTACCTGACAAATAATTTGTTGAGAGCTTTACTATAGGTATCCTTTCCAAGACATATTAGTTTGATGAGTCTTACAACCTCTAGAAAACTTGCTATTGAGATCTTTAAAAAAAAAAAAAAATTAAGGCGACAACACAAACAACAAAAAATATATACACGTCCCTCTGTAGTCTCATTCAGGAGTTCTTAAGTGGGCTGAGCTAAGGTTTTCATCCCACCACAGTCTATTCTTCTCTTAACTGTAGTCTCATTCAGGAGTTCTTAAGTGGGCTAAGCTAAGGTTTTCATCCCACCACAGTCTATTCTTCTCTTAACTGTAGTACTAGCATTGTCATTTGTTTTGAAATAGTACGATGGCAAACATTTTAACAGAAAAGTTCCGAGGAAAATCCAATCAGACATTTTGTAAATAATGCCAAGCACAATGTTGAGTGTTGTGAGATAACAGATATATAAAACAGGGTCCCCGAGCATAAGCTGTTCACAGTGCAATTAAAATTACCATCTTTTTTTCTTTTTTTGAGACAGGGTCTCCCTGGGTCGCCCAGTGGTGCCATCAAAGCTCACTGTGGTCTGGACCTTGACCTCCTAGAGGGCAAGTAATTCTCCCCTCAGCCTGTGGAGGAGGTGGGACTACAGGTGTGGATTGATTATTATTTTTTAGAGACCGGGGTCTTGCTATATTGCCCAGGCTGGTCTCAAACTCCTGGCCTCAACTGATCTTCCAGCCTTGGCCTCCCAAAGTGCTGGGATTACAGGCATGAGCCACACGGAAGGGCCAGAATTATCTGTTTTAAGTTCCCACTTGCCTCTTCTCCCCTCCAGGACTAGAATACATGCCTTTGTTAGCTTACTCATTGATAGATCCATGAGGTCTGTGCTCAAAAGTTTTAAATGTTTTGTTTTCACTTTAGTGGTTATCTCAAAGACAAATATAAGCTTATTCTGAGACATCTGAATCACTATGTCTCATCTAAGTAGTGCTTTGTGGCTTCTGCTCTGTGTTTTCTTTGACACAAACTCTGCAGATTACACCAACTGCCTAGGAAAATGAGAAAAGAATGGAGCTGAACTTAAAATGTGACTGCACCTATGACTACGGAAACTTAATAACCTCATAGCTTACTATAAAAGGGGAACCGAACCACCACATGGCCTAGGGGAGTGTTAACAAACTAAAAAACTCCCTTAACTTTTAACAGTTGCTGCCATATTCCCAATACATTGGAAATTTAGTTTCAGCAAAATACCAAGCACACAATCAAAAATTTACACTGGCTTTGTTTGTATTTAATGTATTTTAGTTTAAATTTTATCTTATTTAAAATGGCGTCTCACTCTGCTGCCCAGGCTGGAGGGCAGTGGCGTGATCTCGGTTCACTGCAACCTCCGCCTTCTGGGTTCAGGCGATTCTCCTGTCTCAGCCTCCTGAGTAGCTGGGACTACAGGTGCACGCCCCATGCCCAGATAATTTTTGTATTTTTCAGTAGAGATGGGGTTTCACCATATTGGCCAGGCTGGTCTTGAACTCCTAATCTTAAGTGATCTGTCCACCTCAGTCTCCCAAAGTGTTGGGATTACAGGCATGAGCCACAGCGACCACGCCGGACAACTTTTACTTTATTTATTTATTTTTTGACACAGAATCTTGTTCTGTTGCCCAGGCTGGAGTACGGTGGTATGATCCCAGCTCACTGCAACCTCTGCCTCCTGGGTTCAAGCAATTCTTGTGTCATGGCCAGCCAAGTAGCTGGGATTACAGGTGCGGGCCACCACACCTGACTACTTTTTGTACTTTTAGTACAGACAGGGTTTCACCATGTTGGCCAGGCTGGTCTCCAACTCCTGGCCTCAAGTAATTCACCTGCCCTGACCTCCCAAAGTGTTGGGATTACAGGTGTGAGGCACAGCACCCAGCCTTTTACATTTTTAAAAATATTTTTAAAGTAGCTCACTGTAGCCTCAAACTCCTGGTCTCAAGTGATCCTTCCACCTCAGCCTCCCTAGCAGCTGGGACTACAGGGCTACAGGCATGCCACCACAGCTGGCTAATTTTTATTTTCTGTAGAGACAAAATCTTGCCATGTTGAGCAGGATGGTCTCAAACTCCTAGCCACAGGCAATCCTCTTGCCTCAGCCTTCCAAAGTGCCAGAATTATAGGCAAGAGCCACCATGCCTGGCTGTTTTAGAGTGGTTTGCAAGAGATTAAGAGTTTGTACTATTTTTTATGTTTGTATATATTTAATTGCATCCTAATACAAAACAGGAATCTGGTTTTCTCCTCTTAACCAAGGGTGCACACACTACTCAAGAGAGAAAGTGACTTAGCTTTTACTCCATGCGGGCCCAGCTAACTACCTTAATTCTTCAGAGGCAACAGGCAATCTGCCAGTAAACTATAAAGGTATTTTTAGCTGAATACTTTGGCTTTAAGTGGAAGGTCAATTGGGTACACAGACAATAACTCAATTTTTTAGGTCATCAAACTGATCTTCCAAATAGAAGAAACAGGTGATTTGGCCGACAGCACATAGAAGTGACTTTGCACATTTTCTTCAGGGTTAGGGACAGTATCCATGCCACAGACACTTAGCATTTACAGCCAATCCTCAATTTAAGAAGGAACATGGTATTCCTAACACACTTTGGTTGGTTTTAGTGACAGCAGCTAAAGCCAAAACACCTTAAATGTTTAATGTAGACAATAAGAAAAA
>NW_016107640.1:1250982-1255845 GCF_001604975.1 Cebus imitator | reverse complement strand
CACCATGTTGACCAGGATGGTCTCGATCTCTTGACCTCGTGATCCACCCGCCTCGGCCTCCCACAGTGCTGGGATTACAGGCTTGAGCCACCGCGCCCGGCCTATCCTTAATATTGTTAGAAGATACATTAGACTTTTCCAACTCAAAGTTTTACACTCTAGAAATCAACACTGCATCCTTTGGCAACACACTAACAGAACTTATCAAAGGAAATTACGTAGCACACTATTGTGTACCTTAAGTTAATGCTAAGTTTGATGTCAGTGTTTAAGGCAAAACACCACAGATAGGGACTTGTTATTTTTGAGGGTTGCTAAATTTCAAGCAATAATGAACAAACATTTTACAATAAGCAGCTGATGCTTAATACTACTGTTAACACTGCAATCCTTAATATTTATATTTTTTGCCCCCCAAATCATTTTTTGGCAATGTGTAAAAATATCTATTTTCACTGGATATTCTCAAATAACATGGAAACTTAGGTTATTATCTATGCTATTGTTGTTTTCTTGTTTTTTCTTTCAATTACTTTAACATCCTAACAGAACCACACAACTCAAGTTAACACGGTTTTAAGAACATATGGAATGGGCTAACCCAATTCCCAACCTAATGAGGACAAGTGCAACATTAAGCAGAAACCCGCACAAAGGTCAAACACTAGACCAAAATCGTACTTTAGGACAACACAACCTGATTTGTAAGAAAAATTGTTTATAAACAATTTAGGAAACAAGATACCTCGGCCCGTTCTCACTTCTCGGCCAGTCACACCAGCCCAAGAGGGCAGGGCGGCAAAAATAATTATAATGGAAGAGACAAAGGCTAGCCTAGATAACGATAAATCCTTTATGTTCGTAATTTGAACCAGCCTGACACTCTTGGCCTATTCTCCTACATCAAGAAGACACAAGTGCGTTTAGAAAATATCCCCATGTTTCCAATAAAACCCTGATTAATTTTGTGAGTAAAATTTTTTAATTCCACCGTTTCGATTTTTAGTCAAGTACCGTAGTGAGTCCCATTGACTGAAACCTTTTTGGACGCTGACTGCGCTTAGCACTGACACGTGCCTGACCTCCTGCAGGCCTCACCGCCGCCGCGGGAAGCAAGCGCTAGTATTCGGCCTTTACAGGTGCAGACACCGAAGGCCGGACTTGACTCGCTGACGGTGGTTACACCGGTTGGCCCTGAAACGCCAGGCCCGGCCCACAGCGCGGCCCGCACATGAGGCACTGCCTTTGGAGTGAATCTCACGCTTACAAGTAGTTGGAGAGTTCTTCAAAGGAAAAAAACTTCTAAGCAAATTGAAGCTCGCAGAAAAACTTAGGCTCTCCGCCCAAGGACTGCGTCCCGGGCTCTCGCGTAAATCTAAGTGACTGCGGAACACCCGACCCACTGAGGCGCCGGAAAAGGCACGATCCGGAGAAAACGCGGGGCATGCTGGGACTCCCAATTAGCCGGCACTCATCACTAGCCAGTGACTGCGGGAAGCTAACGGTGGGGCGCAGGTGCCTCGGCCCCGCATCCCGGGCGCGCCCCTCCGCCCGGCGCGAGCAGGCCGCCCGCCAGACCCAACGCTGGGCAAGGCCCACGGCCCGAGCACTCACCTTCTGCTCCTCCGCGGAGGCTGCCTCGGGGACTTCCGCAGACATAGTGCTCCCTCTGCAGACGAGACGCCGGGAAAAGATGGAATTAGCGGGTGGCCGAGGCCGCCCGGCCGCCGCCGCCTTAGGCCCGCCCGCCGCCCGGCCCAGCTCTCCCAACGCCCGCCGGGCCGCCTCCGCCCGCGCAAATGGCGGCAGTCTTATGATGACACGGAGCCGTGGGGCGCTCTGCGGATCGAGGCCTCCGCTCGCCGGGGCCCGCCTGCCCGTCTCGCGCCGCGCCCCTACCTACTTGACCCCTCTTGTCCCGCTCGCTGTCGTCCAAGCACTTCCTTTTTTCCTTCAAAGGTCGCGGCTCCCGCCTCACCTCACATCCGTCTGTGGCTGCCGAATGCTTCCTGGGAATTGTAGTTTCTAAGTGGAGCCGCCTCTCCCCGCCCTTTCCTGTCCACTCCGGCCCGCTGGTTCTAGGAGCTTTACTGTTTCTACTTGCCCAGCCTTGCCTAGTTTTCTGTTCTGTTTGCTCTCTGCACCGTAGCCACACAGGCTGTCTTCTGGGCACACCAAAGCTCCTTCCTCCACTCTGCCACGCCTTCACATCTTCAGACCCGCGTCTCCGCCTCGGAACCTTTCCTTCCTAAGCCTCTGCACTAGATCAGAGCCACCTCTTAAAGGCGGTCACAGCCCTGAACAGTTCCTCAACAACACGAACTGTATCATTAGACAATTGTTGTGACTTTAGGTCACCTCTCCTGCTCAGATAAGCCGCACCAGAGCAGGGATCTCGTCTGTAATTACTTATATTTTATTTTGAGGGTCCAACACTTCTTAGACAGACTTCAGATTCATTTGTCCACTCCCAGGGGGTCCACTCCCACAACTTTACCGAAACTGCTAGCCCAATTGAATTGCCAAGTCCTGCAGTTAAAAACAAAGCAAAACAAAACTTCCTTTTTTTTTTTCCTTTCTCTTTTTGGGACAGAGTCTCACTCTGTTACCCAGGCTGGAGTGCAGTAGTGCGATCTCGGCTCATTGCAACCTCCACCTCCTGGGTTCAAGCAATTCTCCTGTTTTAGCCTCCCGAGTAGCTAGGATTACAGGCACACACCACCACACCCGGATAATTTTTTGCATTTTTAGTAGAGACGGGGTTTTGCCATGTTGGCCAGGCTAATCTCAAACTCCTGGCCTCAAGTGATCCATCCACCTCGGCCTCCCAAAATGCTGGGATTACAGGTGTAAGCCACGACGCCCAGCCCCACCCCCCCCCCACCCCGCCTCCCGTTTTTTTAAATTGGCTATGCGGCCTTGGATGAAAAGAATCTGTTTCTGATAGTGACACTCGCAGGGGGGGAAGTTTGAATTTCTGGGGGCCAGACCGGTCAAATGGAGAATTTGCCATGGGCAACACTCCACTTTGAGGACCTGTCTGGAAAGCCATTCTTTCTCAACTAACACCACTCTGCATCATTATGAGCCTTAATGTGTTAAACGGCACTCTGGTCTCCAGCACCCTGCTTCTTAAAAGTCCCTTCTCTTGGCCTCCAGGATACTATGGTCTCATGGATTTCCTCCTACTTCTCTGGCCTTTCCTTCTTAACCTCCTTGTTGAATCTTAACCTGCCTCTTAATGGGAGGATTCTAACAGTTCCGTCCTTGGATCCCCTTCTCTTCTAGGTTTACAAAGCCTCCAGGAAATAACTTCCACCTTCATAGTTTTTGTTTTTGTTTTTTGAGACAAAGTGTCACTCTGCCACCCAAGCTAGAGTGCAGTGGCATGATCTCTGCTCACTGCATCCTCCACCTCCCAGATTCAAGTGATTCTCCTGCCTCAGCTTCCCAAGTAGCTGGGAGCACAGGCACGTGCCATCATGCCTAGCTAATTTTTGTGTTTTTAATAATTGTGGGCCAGGTGTGGTAGCTCATGCCTGTAAACCCAGCACTTTGGGAGGCCAAGGCGGGAGGATCACTTGAGGTCAGGAGTTCAAGACCAGCCTGGCTAACATGGTAAAACCTCGTCTTTACTAAAAATACAAAAAATAGCTGGGTGTAGTGGTGGGCACTTGTAATCCCAGCTACTTGGGAGACTGAGGCAGGAGAATTGCTCAAACCTACAAGGTGGAGGTTGCAGTGAGCCAAGATCATATCACTGCACTCCAGCCTGGGTGACAAGAGTGAAACTCTGTCTCAAAAAATAACAAAAATAATAATTATAGAGATGGAGTTTTGCTATGTTGGCCAGGTTGATCTCAAACTACTGGCCTCAAGTGCTTTACCTGCCTTGGCCTCCCAAAATGGTGGGATTATAGTCGTGAACCACCATGCCTGGTGGACGGTCATAGTTTCAACTGTCATCAGGCATACCTTATTTTTGGGGGCTTCATTTTATTGCACTTCCTAGATACTGCATTTTTTACAAATTGAAGGTTTCTGGCAACCCTGCATCCATAGTCCATAGGTGCCATTTCTCCGACACCATGGGCTCACTTTGTATCTCTGTGTAACGTTTGGGTAATTCTTGCAATATTTCAAACATTTTCATTATTATTATATCCATTATAGTGAACTGTGATCAGTTATCTTTGATGTTACTGTTGTAATGTTGGGGGTTACCACAAACTACTCCCAAATAAGACTGAACTTAACCAATACATGTGTATGCTCTGACTGCTCTACCAACTGGCATTCCCCTGTCTCTGTCTCCTTGGGCCTCCCTATCCCCTGAGACACAACAATAATGAAACTAGGCCAAATAATAACCCTACAATTTCCTCTAAGTGTTCAAATGAAAGGAAGAGTTGCATATCTTTTCCTTTAAGTCAAAAGCTAGAAATGGCCAGGTGTGGTGGCTCATGCCTGAAATCCCAATACTTGGAGAGGCTGGAGCTAGTGGATTGCTTGAGCCCAGGAGATTGAAACCCACCTTGGCAATATGGTAAATTTTGTCTCTACCAAAGATACAAAAATTAGCTAGTCTCATAACCTGTTCTCTAAATAAACAGATGAATAGATTAAAAAATTTTTAAAAGCTGGAAATGATGGGCCGGGCGCGGTGGCTCACGCCTGTAATCCCAGCACTTTGGGAGGCCGAGGCGGGTGGATCACGAGGTCAAGAGATCGAGACCATCTTGGTTAACATGGTGAAACCCCATCTCTACTAAAAATACAAAAAATTAGCTGGGCATGGTGGCACGTGCCTGTAATCCCCCATTGCACTCCAGCCTGGGTAATGAGAGCGAAACTCTGTCTCAA
>NW_016107640.1:1249501-1250883 GCF_001604975.1 Cebus imitator | reverse complement strand
GGAAATGATTAAGCTTAGTGAGGAAGGCATGTCAAAAACGGAGACAGGCCAAAAACTAGGCTTTTTCTGCCAAAGAGTTAGCCAAGTTATGAACACACAAAAAAAGTTTTTGAAGGAAATTAAAAGTGTTACTCAGTGAACACATGAATGCTATGAAAACAAGACAGCCTTTTTGCTGACGTGGACCAAGTTTTAGTGATCTGTATAGGAGATCAAACCAGCCACAACACTCCTGTAAGCCAAAGCCTAATCCCGAGCAAAGGCTTAACTATCTTCAATTCTGTGAAGCCTCAGAGAGGTGAAGAAGCTGCAGAAGAAAAGTTTGAAGCTAGCAGAGGTGAGTTCCTGAAGTTGAAAGAAAGAAGCCGTCTTCATAACGTAAGATAAAGTAGAAAGTGCCGATGGAGAAGCTGCAGGAAGTTATCCAGAAGACGTAGGTAAGCTAATTGACAAAGGGGGCTACAGTGAGCAACAGTTTTCCAATGTGGACAAAATGACCTTCTGTTGGAAAATGTCATCTAGGACTTTCATACTAGTGAGATGTCAATGTCTGGCTTTGAAGCTTCAATAGACAGGCTGACTCTCTTCTTAGGGGCTAATGCAGCTGGTGACTTTAAGCTGAAGCCAATGCTCATTTACTATTCTGAAAATCCTAGGGTCCTTAAGAATTATATGAAATCTGCTCTACCTGTGCTCTGTAAATGGCACCACAAAGCCTGGATGACAGCACATCTGTTTATAACATGGTTTAGTTAATATTTTAAGTTCACTATTGAGACCTACTTCTCAGAAAAAAAATCCTTTCAAAATATTACAGTTTATTGACAATGCACTTGGTCATCTAAGAGCTCTGATGGAGATGTACAAGGAGATTAATGTCACAGCATCCATCTTGTAGCCCACAGATCAAGGAATAATTTCAACTTTCAAGTCTTAATAAGAAATACATTTTGTAAAGCTATAGCTGTCATAGACAGCTGTCGTAGACAGTGATTCCTGTTATAAATGTAGGAAAACTAAACTGAAAACCTTCTGGAAAGGATTCACCATCCTAGATGCTATTAACATTTGTGATTCAAGGGATCAGGTCATTGTATCAACATTAACAGAAGTTTGGAAGAAGTTAATTCTAACCCTTATGGATGACTTTGAGGGGTTCAAGACTTCAGTGGAGGAAATAACTGCAGATGTGACAAAAAGCAAGAAAAACTACAAGTGGACGCTGAAGATGTAACTGAATTACTGCAGTATGATAAAATTTGAATGAATGAAGGATTGCTTCTTAAATGGATGAGCAAAGAAACTGGTTTTCTTTTTTTTTTTTTTTTTTTTTTTTTTGAGACGGAGTTTCGCTCTTGTTACCCAGGCTGGAGTGCAATGGC
>NW_016107640.1:1244849-1247951 GCF_001604975.1 Cebus imitator | reverse complement strand
TTTTTTTTTTTTTTGAGATGTTGTTTTACTCTTGTCGCCCAGGCTGGAATGCAATGGTGGGATCTTGACTCACTGCAACCTCTGCCTCCCGGGTTTAAGCAATTCTCCTGCCTCAGCCTCCCGAGTAGCTGGGATTACAGGCACGCGTCACAACATGCAGCTAATTTTTGTATTAGTAGAGACGGGGTTTCACCATGTTGGTCAGGCTGGTCTTGAAGTCCTGACCTCAGGTGATCCACCCGTCTCAGCCTCCCGAAGTGCTGTAATAGAGGCATGAGCCATTGCACCCGACCTGTTGACTATGCTTTGGAGGTGTTACCCAAAAGGTCTTTGCCCAGATCAATGTACTGGAGCATTTACCCAATGTGTGTGATTTTTTTTTTAGTAGTTTCAGGTCTTACATTTAAATCTTTCTTTAATCCATTTTGACCTGATTTTTGTATATGGTGAAAGATAAGGATCTAATTTCATTCTTCTGCACATGGGTATCATTCTCCCAGCACCATTTACTAGAGAAACTGTCCTTTCCCAGTGTATGTTGTGGGCATCTTTGTCAAAAATGGGTTGGCTGTGTATGGACTTGTTTCTGGGTTCTTTATTCTGTTCCTTTGGTCTGTGTGTCTGTTTTCATGCCAGTACTATTGTGTTTTGGTTACTATAATTTTTTAGTACAATTTGGGTAGTATAGACATTTTAACAATATTAACTGTTTCAATCCATGAGCAAGGGCTTTTTCATTTTCGTGTGTGTTATCTTCAGTTTCTTTCATTAGTGTTTTATAAATTTCCTCATAGAGATCTTTCACTTCTTTGCTTAAATTTATTCTTAGGTATTTTCCATTTTTTGTAGCTATTGTAAATGTAATTGCTTTCTTTTTCAGATTGATTGCTACAACATAAGATTTAAAAATATTACATAAACTTAGCTCATAAGGCAGTGGCAAGATTTGAGAGGACTGGCTCCAATTCTGAAACAAGTTCTATTGTGGTTAGATAAAATGCTATCAAACAGCATTGCTACAGAGAAAGCTGGTCTCAAACTCCTGACCTCAGGTGATCCACATGCCTCAGCATCCCAGAGTGCTGGGATTACAGGCGTGCACCACCGCGCTCGGCCAAACGTATATTTTATATGCACTGGAAACAAAAAAATTTGTGTGACTTACTTATTATTGTGGTCTGGAACAAACCTGCAGTATCTCCAAGGTATGTGTGTATTCTAGATTAATGCTAATAGCACTGTGTGTGATGGAAATATTCTATATATGTCCTCTCTAATACAGTAGCCACTAGCTACATATGACTATTGAGCATTTGAAATGTAACTAGGACAACCAAGGAACTTAATTTTTTTCTTTTTGAGATGGAGTCTTGCTCTGTCACCCAGGCTGGAGTGCAGTGGTGCAATCTCGGCTCAGTGCAACCTCAGCCTCCCAGGTTCAAGCAATTCTCCTGCCTCAGCCTCCCGAGTAGTTGGGACTACAGGCGTGTGCCACCACGCCTGGCTAATTTTTTTTTTGTGTGTTTGTATATATATATATATATATTTTTTTTTTTTTTTTTAAGCAGAGACAGGGTTTCACCATGTTAGCCAGGATAGTCTCGATCTCCTGACCTTGTGATCCACCCACCTTGGCCTCCCAAAGTGCTGGGATTACAGGCATGAGCCACCGTGCCCGGCCAGGAACTTAGTTTTTAATATTAGCCATACAGAATAGAATCACAGAGTTACCCTTTAGACAGGGATCCTCATTAAGTTTAGGGCAAGGTCCAAGAATTGATGTTTAACCAAAGCTCCCCCTGGTGATTCTGATGCATACATGCACAAAATATTTTTTTGACTTGGAACTTCGTAGGTGTATAAAAGTTTTAAAAAGAACAGAGTCCTTTTTGAGGTTTATTTGGCCTAGTTCAAGGGTTTATAGGAGTAAGGAGATGAAGTAATGTCTCCCTCCATTCAGTCCTCAAACAATTGAGAGAGGAAGTCCATCTGCATCATCAGAATGTAGCGAACACCAAGAACATAATACATTTTGAATGAAAGGAAGAGATTGAAAAATCAACTCAGGGAAACCAAGTGAGATACTGAACACCAAAAATGCTAGGATGAGTGGTGATTTCTATGAGCAAATCCCAGAGATTATTAAATGAATAAACAGGTCAGATAACTGCAAACAGCAGTTTCAACAACTTGCGTGTTCAAAGTGGAACTTAAAAAGTGGATGATCCCAGTTTTCTAGGGACTTAGTGGTTGGAACAGGAAAATTTTGAATTCATTAAAAAGAAATGGCTAGGTGTGGTGGCTCATGCCTGCAATCCCAGCACTTTGGGAGGCTGAGGTGGGAGGATCACTTGAGGTCAGGAGTTCGAGACCGGTCTGACCAACATGGTGAAACCCTGTCTCTACTAAAAATACAAAAATTAGCTGGGCATGATGGCAGGGGCCTGTAATCCCAGCTACTCAGGAGGCTGAGGCAGGAGAATCAGTTGAACCTGCAAGGTGGAGGTTGCAGTGAGCCAAGATAACGCCACTGTACTCCAGCCCATGTGACAGAGTGAGACTCCATTTCAAAAAGAAGAAGAAGAAGAAGAAACAAAAAAGAACAGTGAACAATGGGATAAAAGGGGATCTGCAAGAGGCTGGAAAAACTGAATCTTTACTTCAAGCCTCCTGACAGTATATTAAGTTGAATAGCCTCTGAGTTGCATTAGGATATTCATTCCCCAAATTGTAGGTTTAAAAAAAATTGGTCGCTTGAGGTAGACATTTCCTTACTATATCTCACTTATCACATAGCAAGTTATAAACTTTATTTCCAAGAATACTGATGGAAAGTATATTTCTGGTGGAAAAATATAATGGAAATGAGGAAAAAAGGCAAAATACTAGTGGAGTAGAGAGAAAAAGACAATCTTTAACCCAGATTTGACTTCTGGCTCTTCTACTTACTCAGTATGACCTTGGGCAAACTGTAAGTCCCCCCCTTTTTTTTTTTTTTTGAGACGGAGTTTCGCTCTTGTTACCCAGGCTGGAGTGCAATGGCGCGATCTTGGCTCACCGCAACCTCCGCCTCTTGGGTTCAGGCAATTCTCCTGCCTCAGC